>NC_051846.1:85360830-85376491 GCF_002237135.1 Teleopsis dalmanni
TAATAGCATTAAAAGTTTTCACTTTGGTCAGTTTGCATGCAAAATTTTCAACTTCAACTTTTTTCCACATTCGGACAAACCTTTTTCAATTTCGTACTTTAAATATTTATTATTTCCTCTTTTTGTGCTTTTCGACTTTACTTTTTTTCGGTCTTCGGTTTTAAAACTGAACTTTTTTACTCCAAAATTAAATTTGCTATCTTGGTTTATTCCTTTTTTTGACTATTGAGCTTAGAATTAAAAGTTCATGCCAGCAAATATTAATCACTCACTACTACGCCCACACCCGCCCGCTGCAAAGTGTGACGGTGTGTTCAGTGCAGTTTTTAATTTTCTTCACCGGAAGTAACTACTCAATGAGCATTGCACCTTCCTTGTTTGCTGCCGTGCACGTGTATTGGTAATAGTTTTTTATCCTTCGCCTCCATTTTTGTTGGCCAAAATCAAAAAGTTTGCTCCTAATTTACATACTGCAAAGTTATGCTGCGTTATCTTCCTGCCAGCATTTTTAGCGTTTGATTTTGGACTTTTTTAATTTTTAGTTAAAATTTATTTAACTTCAGCTGCTCTTTTTTATGCTGCGGTGAGTGCATGTAAATTCTGTTACAAAAGCTATTAAAATTTTAATTTGTTTATTTTTTAATTGATATTAAAATTCATATCATGAATAATGCATTAATGTTTGGATAGATTATTTTTACACTAACGAATGCATGAAAATTTTTTATTTCTATTTTTGAATAGTAGAGCAATTTGTAATAGTTTTTAAAAGGGATTACTTGTGTTTTAAGTTTATAGTTTTGAGAAATAAAATATTTAAGAAGAAACTAAAAAATTCTTTTAGTTTTAGATTGTTAAGTAAATTTCGAAATTATTTTGATTTAATATGGTAGGTGTTGTGAAAGTCTTTAAAATAGAATTTTATTAAAAGGATTTTGAAATATTTAGTTTTGTTAAACATTAATCTATTAAAATCTGCTCTTACGAATGAATGGAGAATATTTTTACCACTACCTTCATCTGTAGTATGGAAAACTTTATGTTAGTAATTAGGGTTGAAAGTTGAAATCTAGAGGCGGTATGTTTAGGTATTAAAAGGTCTTAAATTTCATTTATTTTGGATCTTTAATATTAGGTGCATTCGGCAGCTACGAAGAGTGGCAAAAAAACACCAAGTCGCTTGCTTAAAGTCGCTAAGTAACATATTGGCATCACTGTTGCAATTTGTCAGATAATTTGTTAACGCAAAGAGTAAAACTTATATTAGGTGCATTCGGCAGCTCTGAAGAGTGGCAAAAAAACAGCAAGTCACTTGCTTAAAGTCGCTAAGTAACATATTGGCATCACTGTTGCAAAATATCAAATATTATGTTAACGCAAAGAGTAAAAGAGTTAGGTGCATTCGGCAGCTACGAAGAGTGGCAAAAAAACACCAAGTCGCTTGCTTAAAGTCGCTAAGTAACATATTGGCATCACTGTTGCAATTTGTCAGATAATTTGTTAACGCAAAGAGTAAAACTTATATTAGGTGCATTCGGCAGCTCTGAAGAGTGGCAAAAAAACAGCAAGTCACTTGCTTAAAGTCGCTAAGTAACATATTGGCATCACTGTTGCAAAATATCAAATATTATGTTAACGCAAAGAGTAAAAGAGTTAGGTGCATTCGGCAGCTCTGAAGAGTGGCAAAAAAACAGAAAGTCGCTTGCTTAAAGTCGCTAAGTAACATATTGGCATCACTGTTGCAATTTGTCAGATATTATGTTAACACAAAGAGTAAAACTTACATACGTGCACAAAAGGCAAGTAAACTACTTTTTGTATATAAATAAATAATTAATATAAAGTTGAAAATTATCATAAATAAAATGTTAGCAAATTTTAATTCGCACACCTTCATTTCAAATACGTTCATATTTAAATTGTTAAGAGTGGATAGTGCACTAAGACCATCGGCTCTATAGTGCCCCAGTAAAATTCGGTTACTTTCAGAAACAAAAGTCCTAACACTTCAATGACATGCGAAAATGTAAATGTGGAAGAAATTCACGTCACTTTGAATGACAGTTCCTGATCGCACCTTCGTTAATGGTGCTTAAAAGCCATTTAATGCCGCCAAAATTGTAACAAAACATGCAAGACCGCATAATTGGCAACTCCGACAAAGCCAAAATAAACAAATAAACAAATGAAATACCAATAATTTTGGAAATTCCTATAAAGATGTTGGTTGGAAGTTGGAAATTTTTGTAAAAATCTAAAATCTAAAAATCTTTTAATAAAGCATTTGATGGATTTTTGTAATAAGTAAATGCAGAAAGCAGTAATAACAACAAAAACACTTTTAAATTCAGTGACAGAGCAGAATTCTTCATTCTATTTTTTTCTTCTGTTTGTTGAACTTGTGGTTCAACGAGGAACTTGGAGCTCTAAACTTTGTAGGAGTTGGTAAAACGGTGTCAAATGGAATTTAGGTGTTGAGTGAGTGAGTGAGTCTACAAAATATAAAATACAAATTCAAAAAACAACAAAAAAAGAAAATATTAAAAAATTGAATAATACGAAATACTTTGAGCAAAACAGAAAATAAGATTTCACGCTGGACGAGTGCTCGTATCTGCAGCAGAAAATCAAACCGTAATCCTCATAGCAATGGCAACGATGTTATGAGCATTGTTTGTGGTTTGTTACTGGTTTACAATATGACCACGGCATGACTTGCGAATTCGGGTTTATAACTTGTAGTGGCGTAGACCGTAGACCGGTCGACTGTGGATGGTGGACGTTTGACGGCTCAGAAGGCTCTCCACTGGCATACGAAAATCAGAGTACAATGAAAAAAGCTGCATAATAGTTTAAATCGAATTTTTCACTTAAGTTCATTATGTTTACTGCTTACTTTTCAGTTAATAATTAGTTACGGTGGCGTCTATTATAATGAAAATATAGCTATAAAAAAATAAAAAAAATAGAAAAAATCTCATAAATAGAAAAATTATCAGCATTTACGTATGTGAAGTGTACGGTCAATGACAGGTGTTGTGGGTGTATTTATTTCTTTCTCGAATGTAGCTGAGTTTTAATGCCAAATGGAAATATTTTTCAATTGGTTGCGATGGTACGAGTGGCGTGGAATTTGAAAATTGTCGTTTTTAATTTGACAAACTTTTTTGTTTAGCTGTCAAATATTTTAAAAGTTCCTTCACTCTAAGTACAGGTGTAGTTACTTACGATACATTCCAAATTATTACATTTCACATGCTGGTACGGCCACAGCTAAAGAGTGGGCGTGTTAATGTATTCAAAACGTTTAAATTTTTTATTATGCAGATAACAGACAGTAATTTATTAGAAAATTGTTGTAATCGTTTTATTGATATAATTACATTCTTCTGCATATAGTATGTAGGATAGTATGTAGTAAGTGGTAATATAGGCCATAGAACTACAACGGCAATAACAAAAATTGTACTGATATTAAATTTAAAATAAACTCAATAACAGCAAAGACACTTAAGTGTCAATTAAGTATAACTAAACACCTTAAATACATGGCAAGTACATTGTATTGTTTAGTTAGTTGAGTTTACATTGTTAGTTGATAAACCATTGTAACAATGCATTTATACAAATCAAATATTATTTAATGCCTTATGGAATTTCATTAGAAAAGCAGAAAATTATATAAAATTTGTCACAATTATAATTCATTGTTAACTAATATTAATTGCTTTCTTCATTTATTCTTATGAGTATTTAACATTTATCCAAATATGTACGAGTTATAAAAAGAGTCATAAAATGCTAATGATCAACATAAAACCAAAAGAAAAGTAGTAAAGTTGAAGTATCTCATATATAATTGTAGAAAATTTCATGCTTGATAGGACACACTTCGAACTCCTTAGCACAGGTACGTATTCTTCAGGTACGTATGTCCGCTTGCATTCGTATTTTGACCAACAAGCGTTTGACAGCTGAAGCACTGACATTTGACCGAACTGTCAGTGCAACTTCAGCACTATAAGAGCCATTCCCCGTGTCCAGTATGAACTCCTCATTATTTACCTATGTACATTAAATGCCTTTTATTACTTACCAAACAATAGACCAAAAGGCAGTAGGGTAAAAGAATTGTGAAGAAGCAAAAGCAAGAAAGAAAGAAAGAAAAGAAAACGTTTTTCCGGTAGCATCCACATACATTAGTGTAATACTAAATAATTATAGGTTATGTTTATATACCGTACATGAAGAACACTTGTGGCATGTCGAGTACTACAATACTTTTAAGCAAATATTATACGTTCCTTTTGGGTTAAATTTTTCTTTTGGTCATTTTATTGGTACAAGTGTAAATGTAGTAACTCATTGTGTGGAGGGAGCAGCAGTGGAGGTAGTAGCAGTGGTAGTGGCAGTCACACTGCCAATGGCATTTGGTTTGGTAGTAAAAGTTAAGCGAAAATCAACCGTGCGTTAAGCCAGCAAGTAATAGTGTAGAAAAATCATGTTTAGTCGTACAATATCACATGTCACAATCATACAATTCCAAACAAAAATGTACGCGCGGCATTGCCCAGGGCTTCGTGTATAATTAAAATTGTTATAATACGTATACATTATATTTTGCTATCGCTATTGCTATTGCCATTGTTTGGAAAGATATTCCATATGGTATACGTATTACGTGTAGCACTAGAGGTGGAAAAACAATGAAAATACTTTAATGAAAGTAGCACAAATTTTCTGAGTGATGACATTTCTAATTCCTAAGGCATGACTTACAATCAGCCAATTTCGTGTTGGAACAGCTTCCAACTGCCGAGGTCACAAATTATTTATGATTGCTTGAAGACATTTTGTGGGAACATTAATTTTTTCGGTAGTTTTTTGTTTCCTCAAATTTCATGGTTCAATTATTTTTAAGGAGTGTGAAGTTTTGATTGCTTCTTTACGACTATTATTTATGTGAGTTGAGTAATTGGAGCAGAAAACTCCTAGGGAGAAATCAATACGATTGAAGAGTACTTTTAAAATAATATTGAACTATCTATATGTTATAATATCATATTCTAAACCCAAATATATGAAGTATGAAATTAAATTTAAACTCTTTCTATTTTTTGTTAGAAGATACTCGTCTTGAATTATAACAGCTAATTGTGGACAGAGTACTTACTAACTCAGAAATAAATAAGAAATTAAAAAGCTATTTTAATATGATCACAAAATTTGTTAATTTAAATTAATCTATTCAATTTACCTATCTCAGAGCTAATAGTGAACAAAATCGAGTGCGGAATATATATGCCAGCAAAGGATAGTCAATATCACGCTAAAATGGTTAACACTGAACAGAATTGAACATGGTGAAATTAAATCTACTTCGAAATTAATATTTGATGGATTTCTTTATAGTCAGTTACTAGTTGTCTTTAAGAAACCAATGTTTCTAAAGAACATTATTATAATGCTTTGTGCATTTACTCAGAGTCTAGGAGCTTGAAGCTTTTTGCATTGTAATCTTCTACTGAGACTTGAGTTGTTGTGAAGCTTATGTGCTTCCTAGTTTATCCGCTTTTTTACCTCTAGATTCTTGCTACATTCTTAACTTTCTCTTTAAGCGTCAATACATTGAAGTCGTGATGTATACCATGCTGCTTTTGCTTTCATAACACACCAATGTGATTTACCAATGTGATAATGTGATAAAAATACTCTTAAAACACTCTTAAAGTATATATTTATTTTTCATTATAAATATATACTCCTCGACAATTAGTAATAATGAAATTTTGGGAGGATTTATTTCAATATATGTTATATTAATATAGTATATTGATATATATGATTTAACAAAAGACTGTTTTTTTTTCTGCCAGTTTATTTCTTTGATTTATTTATAAGTCCAAAAAAATATTTTATTAAATATATTTTCCAAATAATTAATTTTTGGTATATTGAGCTTATTATTATGTATATATAGTATGCATTTTAATTTGAAAGTATGCAGTTTTTTCCTTAAACTTAAGACGGACTAACTCATGATCAACTACTGTTCCACAAGAAAGCCTACTCTACCTCCTTAGTCTTCCATGGGCGAATGAGCTTATTATTAAGTCTATTAATTTTGTGTGCCAAAAATAATTAATGTATGAAATTGAATTAATATTACTTCGAATTGATAAAGCTAAAATATTGATTGAAAAATTTTCTCTAATTGCTTTGAATAATAAAATAACTGATGTTCAAAGTGGGGTGAGAACCTCAGAAACTCATTTGTTAAATGAGTAAATTATTTAAAAATTTATTAAACCGCAAATGTCCATATCCAACAACAAAAAGTGCCCATATCCAACAATATTTATATATATGCTAGTATCGCTCCTTTAAGACATATATCGTTATTTGCCTGACGGGTGGCTTCCTTTACTGCTTGACCGATTTCTTATTATATCAAACGCAATCAAGTGTGCAACCGCTATATACAGTTTGGTATTAAATTACAATTACCGCACACATATAAAGTTCCATATATCGATAATATAAGGCAGTCATAACACACAAACCCACATACAAATCGATACGTGCATGCGTTTGTACTTATGAGATACTTTTGTGCCATATTTATTAATTGCGGCAACCCTTGTGGCAACATTACATGCCACACAATTTTTTCATTTTGATTTGGCATTTATGTTTTTATTAAATTTATATATTTCTCGTTCACCACAAGTAATTCCTAGCGACGCTGCGATAGTATCGAATTACACGATTATTAATACTCAATTATATCGATAACGAAAAGTAAGTAAACCAAATTGATATAGGACTAAAAAACAGCAATGCAATGTTGTCCTGTTGAGCTGTTGTGCTGTTGTGCTCGTAGCTATCAGATATCCTTGCATGTCATATTTGAGTTGAAATTTTTTGTGAATAATAAAAGGCATAGAAACAATAGCATTTAATAATATCGAGAATTCTTCTTGTGATGTGTTAAAAATGAGTAACTTACACGATTTCTAAGGCTTGTTGCTACTTGGAAGGATATCATTGCATATCGAGTGTTGTAAGGAGAAAATAATTTATAAAGTTGAAAGTACGACGGCTTAACTGTCAAAATATACCAAACAAATAGACTGGCATGTTGTACTGAATATGTCCAAAATAATTTAGAAATTATATTTCACCCTTATTTATTTAGGTAACCTTACTAATCACAGCGCTTGTATTTTCAGTTTCTGGGTTGCCGAATTTAACAGCAGTCACTGCAGTGAAACAGTTGGGTTCTTTTCCAAATCCCTGCAATAGTCCAAAATACCTGAAATAGCACTTGACATTTCAACTGTCAAATCTTGTTTAACAAAATCCCAGCAATGTGTGCATTTCTGCTTAACACAGAACTAAATACTGCAACATATCGTATCGTAAATGCAGATAGATCACCGGTAAGCGCAGATACAAAAATATATGGTTCCAAATAGATGTGTTAATGCTGCCAGCAGAGTGCATTTAAAATGTCAAAATAAATAATTAAACATCATTTCGAATATGTTGTATCCACGTTATCAATGTGCTATTACGAGTGCATCCCATATTTCTGTATCTTTGAATCCACATCCGTATCTGTATCTGTATCTATATCTGTTGTGTTTGTGACTATAATTGTGTATACGAGTGTAGTTTATCTGTTATTTGGTCTATTTCAATATTTGCTCATTGATTTAATTTTAAAATTTGTTTGAAATAGAATTTCGATAAATTCGTTTAATATGAGACTAAACATAAATGTATTTAGATACGATTTGTGTTTACTTTTGATACAATCTACATTTGTGTGTCTTCGTCATACTTTTTTTTTTTGAAGGTCATTAGGTTAGCATAGATTTTAGTTAAATTTTTTTTATTTGATTTCGATTTTCATCTACAAACGCTGTTTGCTTTTTCAATTATGCATTGCAGTGTACTGCAGTGTAAATGCAAGTCTCTATTATTTATTTGCACTCCGTACTGTACATGACTATGTATGCATTGTGTATCTGTGTGTGTTTACATGCAAGTGTAATTATGTTTATTTGCCTTAGCATATCATTTGCATTATTGGCATTTTCGTATAAGTTTCGGTATGCCTTCATATGCATGTGAAATTCTACATATGGTTAAACATTTTAGCCGTGAGTGATAAGCAGAAACTATGCCACTTCATCCCATCATACCATCCCATCATACCATATCCTGCCATGCCAAGCGTTCCAGTGTATCCATCCGTGTACTTAAACAAGAATTTTGTTTTTATTTTCTTGAAGGCATTGGTATTGGTATTAGTATTAGTATTAGTAAATGTAAGTTCTAATTTACATAAACCAACATTAAATTTTTATCAGAATTGATTAGCATGAAAACCCAATTGCAAACAGTATGCACGAAATTCTGGAAAATTGTGAAAATTATTTGCTCATGTCAACACTGACGAACTCTGTGTGAGATATGGGATCATATGGGGTATATATCCCTTTAAATGTCTTATCTTACATACAATTTAATCTATACATACATGCATTAAAGTTTTATTGTATAATATTGGTTTCTTTTTTTTTTGTTAAATTTATAAATAATTAAATTTACTTATTAAATTTGGAAATAAAATTTTAGGACGTTTTAAAGTTTAAAATTTAAATTGAAGAATATTAAAACTAGTAGAAATCTGTAGATCTGTAGATGGTGGAGAAATCTGAATTATCTAAATCAGACCAATACTTAAGTCTTTAAGGGAATGATTCAATTGTATTATTATTTTGAAGCTATTTGAGCCAGTGCGCTTGGTCCCTCCTTACGCCTTGACTGGATTATTATTATCACTTCATCAGACTAAGCAATAATTGACCTTAGATCTGCATACCTCCCCAAGGAGCCTGTAACCATTCTACTTCATATTTAGACCAATACAATTATATAATTAATACATAATATAATATATAATCTAATAATAATATATAGTATATATAATAGAGTTCAATGGATATAGTTCTTTAAATTAAAATATCATCGATCGAATTTCGCTTTAATTATGTTTTACGCAATATGTTAGAGACACACAAAAAAAAATTTTTTTAAAAAGCATTTAAAAATTTTAATTTATTTCAAACGACAGCTTTCTATTTACTAATCGAAATTAGTTAGTATCTTAACCTAATTAAATTACATATAGTAAAATATTTAATGTACTACATTAAATACAATTTTTTTAATATATTGGTGTATTAATAAAATACATATAATATAAAAAGGAATTATAAAAATAAAATATATTATTATAAATCTGTATTATAAGAAATAGTAACAAAAACAACGTTACTTAATTAAGTAAAAAATTACAAATCAGCTGGGAAAATAAAACAAATTTTGCCATCCAACTAAGAAACGAATAGAATTGAAGAGAACCGAATCTGGTAATGTAATTTCACTCGTAACAGGTCATTCTTTAATAGTCTGACATGCTTAGAGACTTAGAATTGTAACTGACGAGCTTTGTAACCTCTGTCAAGAGGAAAAATTTTCGAACTCTCTTATATTGTGCAGATATCTAACCTTGACAAGGCGCTGGACTATAATTATTGGAAACCACTTTTTTGAGAATTTCAAAGTGACTTCTGGGATCAGAAATCTCATAAGATACGTAAAGAAAAATTCGTGAATAAAAGATAAATATAATTGAAAGAATAGTCAGAAATATAGATGTTATAAAAAACGTTCTAGAAAAAAAATCTCAATTAAAGAATCATCAGTCTTAACTTATGTCATTTTTTAGTTTTTGCATTTACAATTCACATCGAGATCTCATGAGAAGATTAGCTTTTGAATGTGTATTAAAAAGTCTATATTATTTTTTTAAACCCAGAAATTTTTATTTTATATTTTTCAAAGTAGATAAGAGATTTTTTTTATTAATCAACAAGTAAACAAAACTAGTCAATGAAAAGAAAATTGCATTCATACGAAATAGAGAAAATTTATCTATGAAATACGTATAATATGAATAAATATGTTTCTAAAAAACTAAAAATACTCTTATTCTTATTAAAAGAGGACCATTTTATGTTTGACTTCAATTTTTATTAAAAAAATTTATAATATATTTTTATTATTTATTATTTAAAGCTCTTTGTAGATTAATAAGAAAATATTAAATTTCTGTGGCTTTTCTTCAGTCGAAAAGCTTATCTGCTTTATAGTTTCGGGCAATGTTTTGTATTTGTTCTGATTTGTTTATATATTGTGTTGAAATTGTTTTTAATAGAGAGAATATGCAGTCATGCATATAAATTATTTTTTTCTAAAATTATCAAAATAATATAACATATCACTAACCTTAATAATGAATTGGAATGAATGAATTTGATGACCTAATTAATATATATATATTTCTAGTAAATTTAAGAAATATTTGATTAATATTTAAGATAATTTTAAACAATAAATATATATAACTAAATAAATATCATTTTCGCTTAGTAATTCTATTTACGTTCTATTTTTCATATAATATATGTATATATATATTTTAAAGGTTATTTAATTATATACAATATGAACAAGATTGATATTGCTCACAATTGATTTTTTGCTGTTATTTACATAAATTGAATTTAATAAAATAAATAAATGTTTTTCTTAACTTATAAAAAATTTATTAAAAACTTGCATTAGTTTTTAAATTTATTTCAATTAGTAGAAGAATACCGCAGACCCCTAGATAATTTTATAGAATGTTATTATGTTGTATATTTTGGCATTATATTTATAAAAAGTTTTTTTAAAATATATAATACATTTACTCAAACAGACATAATTTTTGAATCGAAAGTATTTATATCTTATAGATAATTTATAGTATCTATAAATAATACCTATATTACCTGTATAATACAACAGTGATCAAAAGGCGTTAGTAGCATTTGAGAGAAAAATTTTTCGAAAGATCTATGGTCTCTTACGCGTTGGCGACGAGTATTGAATTAGATGGAACTATGAACTGTATGAGCTAAACCCGACATTGACATAGTTAAGCGCATAAAAATTCAGCGGTTTCGCTGGCTTGACCATATCGTGCGAATGGAAGTAAGTGCTCCGGCTAGAAGAGTGTTTGAAAATTCGGTAGAAGGTACCCGTAGATGGAAAATACGGTAGAGGACATCCGCATTTTCGGTGGAAGGATCAGGTGACCAACGATTTGGGGGCGCTCGGTACTACCAACTGGTGACAGCAAGCAACTAATTGGGGTGGCTGTCGGAAACTACAGTAGACTCTCGTTATAATGAGAGATAGAAAATGAAGGATTATTAAATTTTTCGTTATTATAAATATGTTTGTATTTTTTAGACGTAAGACTATCGAGCATTATTAATACTGAAAATAAGATAATTTTTAATTTTTTGTTTATATTTTTACATGTGCGTTAATTAAACTCGAATTTTTGGTTTAGGTTTCTTATCTCCACTATCTTCAATATAATAAAGGCCATTGTCCTTACATTTTTTGCTAAAAATAATGTACTCTTTAGACAAATACGAATCCATAATTATTAAACAAATAATTATCGAATAATTATTAATAAACATATTGCAATAGCTTTCACTTTCACTTGTACTTGTAATTATTTTTTCATAAGTAGGAAATTGATTTTACTCATTTCTAGGATATAAAGTATAATTACTTTAAAAATAAATTATGAGCACATCTAATTAGCGAAATGTTAAAAACATAAACAAAACTGCTGTAGTTAAATAAAAAAAATTAATTGATGGAAAAGCTTCTATACAACTTAATGAAGAAGAACTGTATAAAATTTATTTACCAGGAAAATCCAACGATAATTCGAGAAACATAATTTGAAATTGCATTTGAAGAAAAGTGGAAAGTTGATATTGGAGCTACATCACATATTTAGAAATGTTGGAGGGAGGTCTGTACATTTAATATCCTTGCCAATTAAAGAAAAGCCATTACATTTACTAACGACTATTTAAGATTGGTTTTTGCTTAAAACTGTTTTAAGCACTTCACTCTTCTAAGAGTTTTCTACAATGTTGAGACTGCATTTCATGACTACTATGACATTTTTCAATTAATTTTTATTTCATTAAATTGTTAAATTGTTAAATTGTTAAAATTTCTCCTCTTTTCCCGTGAACATTGTTTTTTCTCATTTTCAGCGTGTAGAATTTTAATTGAATTTATTTATTTAAACACTCACAAACAAATTAGTTGTGGTTTCGTCTTGTTCAGCTGTGAAAATCTTCTCCATGGTCACAAATCAGTGGAGCTTATGCAGCATTAAATCATAAGAAACTTTCAAGGAAACAAAACCCACACAAATCTAAGCAGAGAGCAACGGTATTTTTATATTTATTTATAAAAATGTTTCATTAACAAATAAAATTGTAAATTTTCAAATTGGGCAATAATTTTTATGCTTAATGACTCTTCTTGGGTTTTCAAGGAAAATTAAAAACTGCACTAACAATGCCGTTGCCCATCCAAGACAATGTGAGAATGCAGGAATGCAGGGAATGAGAGAGATGCTGGCGTCGACGTCATTGAAGGAGTTGCCGTTGCTTAAAATGTCAACATTGACGTTTTAATTTTTCGTAACGATTTTCTTGCTGTGTGAACATGTTTTCTTACCGACATTTCTAAAGGTAGTGGCATACGGGAATCTCATGTGTGTGTGTGTGTTAGTGTGAGTGTTGTTATTAGAAAATGAACTTCTGGTATGTTGTGTAGTGTTAGTGTTGTTGTTGTTTTTTTATGTTTTTTATTTTATTTATTTCTTTAATGACAAATGACAGCTGAGCATATCACATTGTGAACTTATGTCACATAAGTGCATTTGCTTTATGGCTCTCAAGCGATTGCAGTACAAAGTGTAATCGATATTTTTTAAAATTAATTTTGTTGCTTATTTCTTTTTCTTTCAAATAAGTTAAAATGTTGTGAAGCTTAACTTTAAAATATATACACAAATATATTTATATTTATAAATATACCAAAATGCAGTTAAGAATTTAAGTAAAATTTAAAAGTAAAAAGGTTTCTTGAGCAACAGCAGCAGAAAATTTTTTTTGTAAAACAAGTTGTAAACAAGTGTTTCCTTTGTGTTTTATTTTACTACTTTTTTCAGTTGTTTTTTTTTTACATTTTTGTTTTTTTTGTTTGCTTTTATCAAAATATTTCTTTTACAGCTGTTTTCGATAACATACTTTGCCATATTTTGCCTTTTAAGTATATAAATTTAGTACGGAATGTTATCGTTTACAAGAAAATAATAAAAATAAAAAAAAATTTAAATATTAAAAAAGAGTAAAAATGTTGCTAAGGAAAGTATGTACTGTAGCTTCCGGTGCTGATAAAATTAGCTGCATTCTTAATTTTTACATTTTTATAAAATACTAAGTTTATTAAAGTTCATTTGAGTGTATTGAGCTCAATTTTATTGAATGAAACCCTGCTGTCGGACAAAAACTCAATATAAAAATGTAAACATGTCTTAATTACGAGTATTGAATTAAGTTGAAGGCAGGAAGTAATAGAAAGGAAACAGCTCTATAATCATTATGTATGTAAAACAAAAACTTTAAAATATTTGTAATATATTTTATTAAGAAAATAAAACAAAATAACACAATAAGGCAAGCCGTAGTACCTTCAAGGAATTAGGAAAATAACTACATACGGTAACACTGTTGGTCTATGGGAAAAATTGTAGAGTTAGTGACGTTTTCATTAGCTACCCTGTCTAGTTTATTAGAATACACTTAAGTTCCAATTAAATGGTTCGTAAATTTAGTAGTATTTATAAGGTGTATAAGTTTACAGAGTGTTTACATTATCGCAATTAAAATGATAAATGTGGAGCAATTAATTTCCATACAAAATTCATGCAAAAATGTGTTAACTAGGCTTTATGATTTGCAAGTGTAAACATAGTTAAGCACTGCAAGTTAAACCTGCTTCTGCGATATTTATTCAGTTATCTTTTACTATTATTATTTACTTATTTTAGAAAAATACAAAGTGAATATATTCACTGTAACTTCATAATAACTAAATATGGTAATATGCTATTTTTTATGTGTTTTGAGATAATATCAATAAAATCACATTTAGTGGAAATAAGCTAAATACTTTAAATACGATATGAAGTTATATCGATGTCAAGGACCACCCGTACGTGGTTTTAATCGGTGGAATATTATTTCTTTTGAATTTATTTACTTTTATTGTATTTATTGTATTTATTTACTGGCTTATAAGTGAGTATTTTAATGTTTGCAGTTAAAGTAATATGTAATATCCAAAAGGAAAGTATTCAAGACCCATTGTTAATAGGTAATCACATTAGTGTGATTTCCATTTCCATTTGCTTTTTTGACAATATTAAATATTGACCAATATACAAATACTAGATAGTGTTAAACTGTAATGGTTATTGAAATATGATACCACAGTATATATCTAATTTTGCTAATATATTAGTCGGGAAGTAGTGAAAATACGACATAAAGGTTCTCATCTCATTGGTAAATGCTAACACGATTCTTGTTACTGTTTCTTTCAAGCTTACACATCCTCCACGTTGTCCACACTGGATAGCTACAATCACCCATGCGTGGTGAACTAATGTGTGCAGTGAAACTTTCCTCACGGATGTAGCAGGTTATGCGTCGGATTTGGATCCCACTATTTAAAATAACGTTTAAGTGAAAAGAAAGAAATAGTCTTTTATTACTGGAAATGGCAAAGGTCGACTCGCGTTTAATGGTCAACTAAGTAAGTAAGTAATATATTATTCACTGTTTGTATATTTATAAAATATTAATTTTGTATTACTTTCTATCTTGTTTTCTTAAAGCTCCTCTAGGATTATGTTTTATAAGTTTTCATAAAAGTATTTGTTTGTTATTAAATTGAAGTGCTCTTTATTATATAAAGAAAGGTTCCTATTTTTAATAAGAGGTTTTCTCGAAATTTTGTTTTTAATTTTATTTTATTCTATAAAAAAATACCTCCATCTATTTAATTTGTATTTTTTGTGTGTACTCCAAAAATAATTATTTAAAATTATTATTACCTTTTGAAGTAATTTCTAAGTATTTAGAGTGGCCTTAGATCTTTGAAAGGAATTTCAAAATATTTATTAAGTAAAATGAAACCTTTTTTTATGCTTCGATAGCTTGTCTGGCTATGTTAAGTGTATTAGAAGGACATACTTAAGTTGTTAAATTTAGAAATATTTTCACAAAATAAATTGTTGCAAATATTTGTAGTTCATTTTGTTTATACCATTATTACTAAATATATGAGTGACAATAAATTATTTCTCAGAAGGCATTTTCAAATAAGAAAGCCTCAGCAGGCTTTAGCTTTTAATACAAGGCTTTGTTTTTTAATTCGATACTTACAAAATTGATTTGCAAGGACTTATAATAACAATTTTGAGAAGTTAGGATACGTCACAACAATTTTGTTTTTTGCATAAAAATTTAGCTAGACATAAATCTTAGCCGACTAATGCCGATAATTCATCAAGTACAACTGTCAGCATCATTTCACACAACTGTCAACATTGATGCGAAAACGCTGATGTTGATGCTGCGCGAGATGAATC
>NC_051846.1:85376591-85378925 GCF_002237135.1 Teleopsis dalmanni
AAACAAATATAATATCAATATTATTATTATTATTATTATTCATATCCAATGTGGCACTACGTCGTGTTTATTGGGTTTTCATTTTCGGGTTTAAAGTAAGTCTCTTAGTTGGGTCGATAGAAATTAGTATGGAACCTATTTTACAGAGTTTTATTGACACTTCTATAAGGGTATATTTTCTAACATAAGGGCATTCTAACAGCACATGTGTAACTGACTCCTCATTCTCTTCGCAGAATCGACAGTTGGCATCCGTATATATGTCCAGTCGCGTTAGGTGTTATATTAGTTTACAGTGTCTTATTGAAATACCTGTGATAATTCAAAGTTTTTCTTTTGATAAATTCATATAAGCCTGATATCTCCTATTGTTGTAGGTACTAATAAGTGCATTGGATTGCGTTAATGCTGTCAAGTTATTTCAGTAATCCTTTTTGTTCTGGTTCTTCTTCACTTTTATGAGAGAAAGGAGCGTATTATGTCCTAGTCCGCAAGAAGGTTCCAGCCCCATCATCGGTATTGCTACTCCTTTCCTGGCTAGTTTCTCTCGGTATTCGTTTCCGCATACTCCAGTATTTATTTAATTATTTAGGATGCAGTTATAACAACTCAAAGAAACTTGTGTGTAGAATACATCCTAATTCTGAGCAAAAGTTTAAAATTTGTTGATATTTCTTAGGGAATAATTAAGACCACGGAAGTCTTGACAGTCAAAACTCTATCTGCAGACTAGTTCCTGGCATAGAGATCTGCGATAGGACAGATCGCATGAACATGGAACTTCGATTCGGTAGAAAGTTCGAAGTCCTCATTCCCGATCGATTGGACTGGGAAAATGGCACTCCTGGAGCAGAACCAGAAGTGATTTCATGGTTCACCGATGGTTCAAAAACCAAAGAAGGAGTTGGTGCTGGAATATTTGGTCCTAACACCAGAATCTCGCTACCGCTGTCTTCCAAGCGGAGGTTCACGCCATCGATGTCTACGCTCGTATCAACTTAAACAACGGGTTGAAAGGCGCCCGCATCTGTATTTACTCAGATAGTCAAGCAGCAGTCAAAGCTCTATCCTCTTGGAGGTTTTTCTCAAAGCTTTTACTAGACTGCTTCGATGTGCTGCAGCAGCTAGCAAACAAAAACAAAGTGACGCTTTGCTGGGTGCCTGGTCACACAGGAGTAAAGGGTAATGAATCTGCCGACAGTCTTGCAAGGGCAGGTTCTGCCACTCAAATCTGTGGACCGGAACCCTATTGTGGATTAAGTTGGTCTACAACTAGATATCTGATTGATAAATGGATCTTTGCCGAAAGAGATCGCTACTGGTGCGACAATCGAGGTAACCGTCAGGCTAAAGAGCTGGTTCACCCATATAGTTATGGCAAGGCATCCCTCCTTAGCAGATCAGACTTGAGATTGCTGGCAGGATATTTAACGGGTCACCATGGACTGCGTTATCACCTTAATAAGATGGGTCTGTCCGAGGAGACGGATTGTCGACTCTGCTTAGAAGCAGACGAGACTAGCAGTCACATTCTCTGTGACTGCCCAGCCTTAATCTGGGCTAGGAGGAGGTCACTGGGAGGAGGGCTGCTCTCTCCTTCTGACATTAGGAGGTCCTCAACGGACGAGATTCTGGCTTTCATCCGAAAAGCGGAATGTCTTCTGTTCGGTTAGGGTCAGTTGCAGCACAAAAGATCAATCTGGTCGCAGTGCTCTGCTCCATTGGGAGCTTGTACTTTGTTTATTTCTATTCTATTCTATTCTAGGGAATAATTATAGAATTATAGTTTGACGAGTTCTGTTCACGGTGGGCTACTTAACTGTAGTATACACAGAATTCTATCAATATGAAGTTGTAATAATTTCATAAATATGTATAAGAAGATTTTAATGATATTTGAAATTGCAATTACAAATCCAAGTTTTACTAAAAACACAACAAATATTTTTAAAATCATAAATTTGAACACAAAACTTGTTGATGTGATTATCTTATTAATATTTTCATTGAAGAGAAACGAAGACAATTTTATTACCGACTTGCAAAATTGGAAAGATCCAGCCTAAAATATTTTTTTCCAAACTATCTCTTGATAAAAAAAATTTAGTGATTAGACATTTAGAATACATCCATGAGTACATAAGAAATTTCATTATTGTGGGGTGATAAATTTCATCAATATTAGTATTTGAACCTACATCGAATGCATGTCTAATATTCTAGCCATGCAGTTCTTTCTTAAATAATTGTATTATACTGTTCAGAGAATTATTGTATTATACTTTTGAGAATACAATTCGTGGTCAGTATTAAAAAATAAAAGTACTTCTTTCA
>NC_051846.1:85379025-85386508 GCF_002237135.1 Teleopsis dalmanni
AGCGGCGAATAAATAATTTTCTGACTCCTTTGTCTAAAAACTTAAAGAATATTAAAATTGGGTCATACTGCAAATATTTTTGTTTTCTAAATAAATAGTTTTGTTTTCTGTTTTTAATAAGAAAAAAAATTTAAATAAAAACAATAAAATAACAAATAATGCAATAAAAGAAAACAAAGCAAAACAGAATAGGAAGATATGAATATGCTATCAAAGCTCAAATACTTTTTTAGAGACCATAAAAATATTAATAACGTAATAATTTAAACTAAAAGAAAAAAATAATAATTTTATTAACAGTCAGTTAACTATTATACTATATTGAAACACAATTTCTAGACATTTAAACTAATTAAAAGTGTTTGTATAAAAATCAAATCAATTCTATAAAAACAAAATGCAAAAAAATGTTCTCACACACACACAAATAAAATAATTATTTTTCTTTTATAGACCCACAAGCAATATGCCCGTCTACAGCTCGCAGCAGTCTACAACACTTTTAACAGCAGCAGCAGCTTCAGGCTTACCCACAACTCCCCATAGCAATGCCAATTTATCTGCCACAACAGCAACAGGAACAATGATTAATGCACTTGTTTCCTCTGGACGCATTCAAAGTCCAGCAGTGGCTACACCAGCACCTCGTATATCAAAAGAAGTAGCACAACGTCCAGGTGTAAACAACTCTACGTCTCATTCAAAACCCATTGTACTTAATTCACCTAACAACAGCACACATTTCGATAACTTTCAACAATCGCAAAAATCAATTAATCTTAATTCAACTATTCCAACGAGCCATAACAGCATTTCAACACATAATAGCAAATCTGTACCACATAGATCCGTAGCAGGACCAGCACGTTTAACTGTACAAAGCACACCAGTGAAATCACAGCCACCTATGCTAAGTTCAAGCCTGGCACAACAAAATATTGGAGCTCAACTAAAAACTACGGAGAAAATTGGAACCAATCTAAACAGTTCCAACATAGGTATACCTACAGATGCAAGTTTTCAACAAAGTCCAAGTTCACAGAAACCAAATTTGGGGACACGCACGCACCATCATGATTTTCGCGCGCTTCAACGTGTACAAGAGTGTCATAGTTCATCGGATGAAAATCGCTCATCTGGTCATGCCAGTATGTCAGACACCGGCGGACATGGCAGCTCATCGCCTGGTGGTGTAGCGTTAGGACCATTACCTGAAGATCGTTTAGCCGCTGGTGTTACTAACCGAAGTACACGTTCACGAGCAAGCACAAATCATTCACGTGCACGACATCGCGCTACACCTGCCAAAGCACCCTGGGGTGGGAGTGGCCTCGAAGATATAAAACTTGCTATACAACAGTTGACAATGCGTTCACAAACCAGCACCAGTACTTACAGCAGCTTAAGCGCCGGTTCAGAAAGTTCAGAGCCCGCAAGGCGTTTAGGACGTTACTCCTCCTTAGAGACCGTCAATACAAATGTAACCAATGCCGATGAATTTGTCTGGGTAGACTCACATAATCGACTTGTAGAATTACAACATCCGCCTTGGAGTCAACATTGCATCTTACGTGTCATACGTAATGGTCGCTTTAAAGAACAAGCTGAACGCGTATCTGTTGAAACAGTGCCACGATTAGGTTACCTGCTGCAACGTGCTTTAGTACGTATAGCAAGGGAAGTGCAGCGACTGTCAACTAATTTAGGATTGTGTTCAAAACAGGAAGTTGCGGGCGCTTTTAAAATTGTACTTTGTCCAGCATTGGCAGATTCCTGCATTAAGGCTTGTTTACGCGCTGCAGCTATGTTCGCTGTGCCTGGCGATAGCGCTTTAAAGCAAAGCAAGTCAGCACGTGCAGGTTTACAACTGCCGGTGGGCCGGTTTCATCGGTGGATGGTAGATGCGCGTTTAGCTAAATTTGTACATGAGTATGCGGCAGTTTATCTTTGTGCTGGCTTAGAAAATTTACTAGAAGAAGTATTGATGCAATGTTTTCCAATTGATGGCACAAATCAATTAACAGTAACTGCACTGGAACATGCGATTGCCACTTCTGGAGATCTTTGGGGTTTGTTGCAACCGTTCGCTCATTTAAATGCGGGTCGCATTGCTTCTGGTGCACTTACAATGCCACGTTGGGCCAGTCAATCTTCACTTGGCTCTGGCACTCATGCTAGTTCATCGAGTGCAAGTAATGCTAGCCTGGAGCCCTGCTTGTTGACTACTTGTGTTGGTAGTATTACCGAATTAAAAGACTTGGCGCTACGTGCACAACAGAAATTTCAGCACACCGCATTATCAAATGCAGCACTTTCAGTGCTTTTCTATTTTATGCGATGTTCGCAACTGGAACAGAGTGATGTTGGCGGCCAATCAAGCGGCAACTCTAATAGCAGCAATCAAAACGTACAAGAACTTTGTTACGAACGAGCGTATGTTGTATTACCACCTTTGGTTGAGTGGTTACGTGTCGCGTCCGCTCATGCTGAGTATCGTTGCGCGGCCATGATTGACAAAGATGATGTCATGCAAGCAGCACGTCTACTACTTCCCGGTGTAGATTGCCCCATGCGTCCAATTGGCCATGACGAAGAGTTGCCAACTAAGAAAACACATTTCACACATACAAACACTACGGCAACACTGGCAACGAGTCTCAGTGAAGACACAGCGGAACTGGGAAAACGTGCTACTATTACTTTGGCATTCAAGTTGATGTTAACTGGACGTGCAGAACTATTAGCACAAGCATCAAATTTATTGCCGCCTTCTACGCGTTATGATACACTCAATCACACAGGCATGACTGCTCTGATGATTGCTAGTCTGCGCAATGATGAAATCGCTATACAGGCACTTTTAGATGCAGGATGCGATCCGAATGTGGAAGTACCTGCAATTAATCAAACAAGTTGTCCAGCTGTACATCCCGATACGCAACACTGGACTGCAGTTACTTTTGCTGCATCGCGCGCAAATTATTTAGCTTTACGTATGCTGCTAGAACGTGGTGGTAAAGTGGAAGGAGGGGCCCGTTTAAGTGAAGACAAAAGTACATTAACACCATTACAAGTAGCTTGTGGTTCTGGTAATGTTGAACTGGTGTCGCTATTGCTAGCACATGGTGCCAATGCATTTCTTTCAACGCAACAAAAGGACTCGATGTGCTTTGCCGGCTCCGCACAACGAGGGTCATTCAGTGCCATATCAGTTGCAGCAGCACATGGTCAACGTGCTTGTCTTAGAAAATTACTCTCCACACCAATGTCGCCAGGCTCACGTGATGTGCTCTCATTAGAAGAAATGCTGGCTGAAGGTGAACCGGCAAATAATACTAGAACAGGCGCTGCAAATGAACGGCAAACAGCAAATGATGTGCCACTGACGCTTAATAAGACTCAGATAAAGAGTTTGCAGGAGGCCATGTATCACAGTGCCGAAAACAATCACTTAGGTAGGTTCTTAAATTTAATTTTATTGGAGTTATTGTAAGATTTCACATTTTTTTCAACAGATATTACAATAGAATTGCGCACTTTAGGAGTTCCATGGACATTGCATTGTTGGATGCATGCACTAGCTGCAGCACATGAATTACGGTTGGATGCAGTTATAGATCAGCTGTTGCAAGATTTTCTTCAAGTCTGTCCTGATGATTACAGTGCACAATTTGTTAGCGAATGCTTACCGTTACTTTTTAATATTTTCCGATACAGTAAAAATGAGGGTACCACTTTATTGTTGGCCGATATATTTGCAACCTGTTTCGGTTGGGAATCAATCAAGAATATTAAGGAACCAGCTCTACAAACTGTTAATAGCTCTCGCATTGATCCTAAATTTGTTAATAACCCAGAACTTAGTGATGTTACTTTTAGGTAAGTGGCTTGAGAACACCATACTTTATTTTTATTAAATATAAAGAGTATAAAATAGATCTGAGGTGGAATATGGGCTTATAATAACAAGCCCACTACCTTAACAAAAACAGGACTTTAGATACTTTTTAATATTATTTTTGTAGCTTTAAAGATCGTTTAATGAATTTATTTTTGAGTTTAATTTACTTTATTAATTTAAGTTTTGTTACTAAAACTTTGTAATTAACTTCTTAATTCTAATTTTTCAGAGTTGAGAGTAAAATATTTTATGGTCACAAGATTGTGTTAGTTACCGCTTCACCACGTTTTCAAAATATGCTCAGCTCGAAACTGAGCGATGGGAATACACCAACAGTGCAAATCAATGATATCCGGTATCACATATTCCAGTTGGTAATGCAGTATCTATACAGTGGTGGCTGTAGTACTTTAGATGTGTCACACAGCGATGTGCTAGAACTTATGGCAGCAGCAAGTTTCTTCCAATTGGAAGGTTTACTACGTTACACCGAGGCCAGATGCTCGGAAATGATCGATATTGACAATGTAGTGGCCATGTATATACACGCTAAGGTAAGTTAAATATATATCCAAAGTAAATATATGCAATAAATTTAATTTTTTTTTACAATTTTAGGTTTACAATGCGCATAAACTACTAGAGTACTGTCAAGGCTTTCTATTACAGAATATGGTTGCTCTACTTACATATGATGATTCTGTAAAGAGACTTTTATTCGCTAAGAAAATACCAAATCATGATGTACTATCTGGTTTGCTTCAAGCTTTGCAGCAACGCATTAAGCAACGCAAGCCCAGCGGTATGAGCAACTTCCGACAACAACTGAGCTCTCCCGTGCCAATGAACACGAGCCTAATGAATGGCCTGGGCCAAAGTAACGCAAGTGCAAGCACTAATCTTGGCGGCAGCTTAGGAGCCATTAAAAATAAATAAAGCTACCAAAATGAATCTACCGATATGTGTATTTGTACTATATATATAGATATATAATATATATAGATATTTAAATATATATCGGAATTTTGTAATTTATTGTTTAAAAGTGAAATTGTATTTTTATAAATATTTGCTGAGTATATTATAGACTTCGAATAAGCTGGTTGTTTAATGCTTAGTTGTAGTAGTAAGTAAATCTAATACCAGACCTGCAACGTTCTTCCACGAATGAAATTCATTAAAAATAATTATTAATATTTATTTTTAATCAATTTGTTTGAACATGTTTTATTCATAAACTATTTATATATATAAGTGTTTACTATATATAATTATTATATAGATATAATACTTTTTGTTCATTATACAGGCATCTTTTAGTTTGTAGTTTGCACAGTTCTTAAAATATTTATAGTAATTTTTATATATAGTGTTTTGCTTAGTGAATATTAGTCAAAATTTTTCATTGTATTTAAATATTTTGTAAAGTAAATAAAGTAATATCGTCTATAAAATATATGTATTGTCTTTATTTATATAAACACATTTTATACGTAGCTTACATAGAAGTTAGTAAGTAATTAATAACTTCCAATTAGAAGAAATTATAATTACTCAAACACCGAAATTTGTTCTTAGCTTTCTTCTATAGAAAGCAACTCGATATTATAGTACCTATAAACGCTGTACATAAGTGTATACAATAAATTGTTTAGTTAATCAATTCATTATTGAGACATTTATAAAATATTATAAAAGTTGTCTCAACGATATTTAATAAATTTAATTCGTTTCTAAAATGCATCAGTTACCTTATAATTAAATAAAAATAGGTAAGTCTGATAAAATAAACCGACTCGTTTTTGAAAAATATTATTGTATGCATTATGCTTCGATCCATAAATGCATATCTTATTTTTATCATTAGAAAAAAATTCCCATTCAATACGACTATTCATTACGCATTCGAAACTCTCATTTTCATGCAACACACGAATTCCGCCGTGAAAGAAATTTCTTTCTTTATTTTATTTATTTCTCTTTAGAAATAATCTAGTCTAATAACCTATTTCTGACATTTTCAAAATTACTGAAGAATTCCTCATTCACCATGGTTCCCATTACCATCAACATATGGTATATTGATTTCTTATAGTAACATAATGTTCGACCAATACTAAAGTCTAATTATATTTCTCAATTTGAATCTTCCTGGTATACAAATTTTACAAATATTGATCTGGTTTTGATGTTGACGATTTATTCTACTGTGTTTATTAGCTTATCTCGGCTATTTTTTCACCAAAGCTTTCTTTAAAAGTCAAGGTTATACTCATCAAATGTGTAACATTACCTTATTGACTTATATTCGGAATTACCGAAAACAATCAATGTTTTGTCTGCCTCAACTATTTCATGCAAAAGTCTTTTCTTAGTCTGCTCTTTGAACACTAAGTACCGATCATCGACATTTTAGGGATCAGTGCCTTTCAGTTAATGTGACACAAATTTCCACATTGTGTATCTTTTCCATTATATATGCATGTTTAAAAATTGTTCGCTGGTTGTTTGGTTAATTTAAGTGGTAATTCTCCATAAGTCAAATTAAAACTTTTGCGGTGCGTTGATCGGAAAAGTGATTATCCGATTTTTTAAGCACACTACGGTTAGATCCAATATCAACGGTTTAGGAACAAACATATAGGCATATGTTTGTTGATATTAACTTCCGCTAATACTCGAAAATTATTGAATAGTGTCTTACCTTTACTATGTGAGATAAGCACCATGTAATAAAATATATAGAAACATGACTCGAGTAAACTGGTTACAGTTTGCATTGGTGTACAACTTTTTTGAAACATTTCTTGGATAATTATCGTGCGATGTGTAATAATTAAACTTAACTTTAATAACCACTTTTTATCCAGTTAGAATTAGTGTCTTCCCATTCGCCAGGAAGATACGAAATCAAAGAACATAAATGGATATTTCAAAAACGAGTATATATTTTATAACAATATAGTTACAACATAAAATTTACAGAAAAACTTGACCGAGTATAGATATGTTGATGTAAATCTTAAGCAAGTATAATTTTTCAAAATGTCCACCAATTTGGTTTTACATATGACACCTAATAAGTCTTTAGATCACGCAACACTACTGTCATGTGAGTCGGCATCGTACAGTCGCGACTTGGCATCTAATTATTTCTTTCTGTTTCTATACATCATGGATTAACTATACAGACAATGATTTTCATCGTCAGAAGAAGCTAATGATGCCTTCAAAAACCATGTTTTGAGCTACCAACGTCACTGTAAGAAAAATATTTCAATAATTTCTTCAAGCGTATGCAAAAATTTAACTGGAGAAATTTTTGAAAAACAAAACCATTTTTACCTATAAATTTTTTTTTCTTATATAGTTTAAAGACGTTTTTAGTGAGATTATAAGAAATATTTAAAATTTTGATCGGCAGGAATTAATTGCATACTCTATAATAGAATATCGATTATGATCATATTGCATCATATAACCCACATATCCCAGAGTCACAACCTCAAAACACAAAAGAAGATTTTTTCCTTGACCAAATTTATTGATACCATAAAAAATATTGATCGCCAACTTAATAAT
>NC_051846.1:85386608-85391082 GCF_002237135.1 Teleopsis dalmanni
GCTCGTTTATGTAACTTTCTCACTTCGTTTTCTCGAACGATTTTCTCACTTTTGACAATTACTCACTAGAAGTGTTTATGTAACTGTGGTGAATTGTTTTCTCACTTTTTTTCGTTCGAGTTTTTGTCACCTGTCAAATTGCTTGCGAGAAGTTTTGAATTTTGAATGAAAAAAAGTAAGTTAAAGTGAATAAATTTAAATTTTTGGTACAAGTGCTATTTGCAAGCACTAAGCAACCTTTTAAAATTGTTTTATTTTCGTTCAATTTTTTCAAAAAACGTTCCATTTTTTCAAAAAACGTTCATTTTCATCAGTTTCTCTCATCACACCATAACGTTCTCGTTAAACTCGAACGATTTACATAAACGGGCTATAGCTCTCAATTCAAAATTATGAGAAATGAGAAAACAGAATCAAATATAGAAAAAAAAAGAAGAAATCTAAAAATTGGCGAATACAAGTTTCATTAAGTTTAAAATTTCTTAAAAAATAATAGCGTGAACATTTAAAATTCTAAAACATTAAATCAGTAATTTAAATTAAAACACTTAAAATATAAAGTTATATTAGTGATTAGCTCTATAACTTAATATAAAAGGACAAAGAAATAAAAGGATATCACATATCAATTCGTTTCGTCATGCTGATGATGATATATGTAATATATATAATTTCTGGTACTCGCAGTCTCAAAAAATTATTTACGAATAATTAAATACCAGAATTATTTCCAAAACCACTGATGATGGATATTTGGCAATACTCGAAACAGCTGTATGGTCAGCCAAAAATTCAACTAATTGAAATAATATAAAATGAATTTTTGTCGTTTTAGTTCACTCCTGTTCTAGAAAGCTCTTTATAATATATAGTATATATATCAAAATGTTCGATATTCCTGATTTAATACTTTGATAAGATTAATAAACTTTAAGTTCATCAAAATATTAATTACACTATAATATACTGTAAAGATAATACAAAATATCATTGAAAAGTTAGCTTAATAATATGCTAAGTTTATAACAGAGTAATTTCTATAAATTTTCTTTTAAGTTATAAAATGCATTTAACAAAAATGTAAAATAAATTTTTCAGAAAGATTTGAAATATTTTTTTAAAAAATAAAAAAAAATATTCACAGTATGTCACCAAAATCAACCGCAAAGATAATTTAAATCCATTCAAATGCTGTGAGAATTCGTTTCGTGTATAATTTTGTACGTCCTCCATGTAGAGCATAGCTCAGACTTCTCAATGTTCAGTTTGTGGTTAATTATATTTAAATTTAGTTACTAATTAACTGAAGTTGGATAAAAGTAAAAGTGAAACTCTATTTGTAGCAACCTAGGCACGGAAGGCACAATACTTAGTCTGAACAATGAAAAGGTTGAACTTTAAAGTGAACAAAAAATCTTAATCGTGATAAGAAAATTTTTAACACTTAAACGCGTGCGAATTTCTGTAATTGAATGAAATCTTAATAAAGAAAAAGAAAAACTGAATTGAAATTAACACAGCACTTCGAGCAAATACAAGGGAGATAAATCCAAAGCAAAAAGGGCGCTCTCGGATGTACATGAACTTTGGTTGTTAATGAAACAATGTTACATGGAATGCTGGGAAATATTTAAAGAAGTAAAAATTTGAAAATAACGGAAGCCACAGATAACAAAACAATTTTGGAAAAATTTTTACTTTACACAATATATATTGCAATATAAACAATTACACCGATTCAGAGAGAGAGCTTATTTAGTGCACAATATTTATGTAATTTTTAAAAAAAAATTTAAGAGAATTTACTAAACTGTATTTCTTTAAATGCAGTTTTGAAACAATAATGAAATTGGAAAAGTGTTTAAAAGTAAAATATTTTGTCTTCTGTGTCATTAGCTCTTATCACCCGAATCGTCGAGTTTCTTCGCTTAAACAATTTTACACATTCGCATAATATTTACTAATCCCTTCCCTTCGTTAGTTTAGCCTAGTTATTTACAAATTCCTGGCAGAAATACAATGTCTGAATCCTATTTACAGCATTCCTATCTCGACATCTAATCTAGCCTTAATCTTGCTATCCCGTAGTTTATTCATATCAGCGGTAATTGTTTTAGCTTGCTGTGTAAAATTATTATTAATATTATTATTATTTTCTTATTAAATTCAAATTTACATATTTCATGAGTTAAAGTCCTTTATAATATACCGACCTCTATAATATATATTAGCAGGGACAATTATTTATTTAATATAATATACTTATCAATGACAAACTCGTCAATAAGTACTATATTGATAATTACAATAATATTCCTTTAGATATTTAAGGAAAAAATATACGATATACTGTCCTTACATTAAAATAATACAATAACTCACACAGTTTCAATATCAGTTCAAAATAGGAAATTTATTATATTTTTTGTTTCAAGTAAATGAAAATTGCTGCTATATACAGAGATAAAATATAACTACTATTTACTCACTTACGAAATATACATTATGTCTTATTACTACCGTTCAATTGATTAACTTTTGTCTTATTGACTAAATGCATTTAATATTGAGAACGTAATAGTCGCCAAGGATATACTACTTTCAACGGATCGATTTGTAATTCACAAGCATCAGATCCACAATTTTCGTCAACGACACCAGAGAACATGGTCACTTCATAAGCACATCCAATCTTCTGTTGAAGAGACACATTTGGAAAATGGGCTAAATAATAAGCCAGAGCACCAACAAACCCTGTACCTGTGTTTGTCAGGTTTCTAATAGAACGTGGACGTAAAGGTACTAGTATATACGAACGAGTCTCTTGTGTTTCAACGTAAACTACTCCACGTAATCCGACAGTTATAATTGGTATCTTTGCACCCATTTCTAAAATTTTATTTAATGCCATAACGAAGTCACTTTACCAAAACAAAAAAAAATTTTTTGTTAAATACAATTGATAATTTTTAATCAATATAAAATTACTTCACGACTAGAAGTTTTGATACTCCGAGAATACGTGCGGCCATTTCTCCACTGCAACAATAATAGGTCGCTTCTTTTATGCAATCAAGTGGAGGGTTTTGAATGAAAACGCCATCTAAGATTGAAATTCCCTTAAATGTCTTCAAAGCATGTATTACTGATCCCAAATTTAAATCTTGTTGACAGATCAATACCTGCAAAATTGACATGATTAAAAAAAATATCGGAGATTTGCTAAAAATGCACGAGAGCGCTTACTTTAGCATTTTTAAAAACTTCCAAAGCTGAGCCGATATCAACACAGGTGGCTAATATATTGGCGCCTGGTATAGAAATGATATGTTTTTGCCCATTATCTCCGATATTGATTTGCCGAATCCCTGTTCTCTTTTAAATTCTTTGTTAACCATTGAAGTACACATTTATTCATTTCTCAGAAGTATCACTTACCTGCCCTCTACATATTTCTAGATAAGTTGTATCGATATCTAAACTTTGCATATATTCAGCGAAACTTTTTCCATTATCATCCAATCCAACCTATGGTAATGCATTTTTTTAATATAAGCAACAATTAAAATATAAATTTTGTATTCACTTTTGTAACTACAGCTGTTCGAGCACCGAGTTTATTAGCCACAGTGCCACTAAATATAGTATCTCCGCCAAAATCAGCCTTAATTTCATTAGCCACCATTTTCTCACCTTTTCTAGGTAGGCGAGGAACGCGACTGTATTAGAGAAAGCTGTTAGTGTTAAATTTAAATTTAAAATATAATAATTCCCGTATCTAACCTAATAATATTAAAATAAGCTGCCCCATAAACAATTATTTCTATGTCTTCTGCCATTTTTGGTAGCTATAAAAGATCAAAATAAAGTCTAAAAAACCACAAATTTTTTATCCACAAAAAATAAATGAAAAAATTAACTTGAAATTCAAAGTTTCTTTGATCAAAAATTTTATCGATTTCAAATTTTAAAATTCACAATTGGTAATGGGTCAATCAGAATATATAAAGTATATTATATTTAATAATCTAGTAGCTATAAAATCAACGATTTTGTTTACGTTGACGTAAACGATTCTAGTAGGTTCATAACAAATCATAGAAAAGAGGGGACAATTTCAATATATCGAATGTTTTTTTAACTGCATGAGGACTTACAAGACAGAAATATTGTTGGAAGCTAAGACATGGCGAAGAACCGTAGACCAGTAGCTTAAAGATGCACAGTACAGAGAAGCAGGCAAAAGAGTAAGATCAGAGGAATCTTTGACGCCCTAAGCCTCACTAGGAGAGAAGGGCAGCAGTAAGTAAGTACGTAAGTAAGTTCAAGTCTTAAATGATTCATGATGAATTGTCAAACCTTACTGAACAGGAATGTGAAGACAGTTTGACATTTTCAAGCTGTAAAGCTATAGTTATGGATATCGATATTTCTTATGCAGCTACAAAAAACACACCATGTAATATTATTAATA
>NC_051846.1:85391182-85397554 GCF_002237135.1 Teleopsis dalmanni
TGCTTGAACACTTATCGCAAAACTTTTGGATCACTTATTCAAAAATATATTGGAAGCTCTTAAATGAAAAGTTCTATCACACACTTCCTATTCACTAGATTGCAACTTTATCAGTTTACTAATTATTCCAATCAATGCAATGACGCTCTTTCTGACCAGCAGTCCAGAAGTCACGCAGAAATCAAAATGAATGGGTTGCATTAAAACAACATTTCTTTCATGGACTCCATAAATTACTAAAAAGACGGCTGAAAGCTATAACAAACCATAGAAAAAGTTTTAATTTACTATTTCTTAGAAAAAAGCTTATTTTTTTTGAAACAGTACAAAAGCGAGATGGCCGAAACACTTAATTAGTGTACTGTTTCCGACATCTTCTATAAAATTTGTTATTTTCTCGTTAGTGTTGTTTTCACGAAGATAGTGAAGTTTTTAATGATCTTTTCATGAAGTTAGTAAACTTTTGTAACGATCATTTCCTGAAGGTAGTGTATTTTTAGTGTTCTTTTAGTGTCTGTCGAACAAAATGATTAAGAAACATTTTTGATGTGCATTGTTCTTGTTTTATTTGTATAAAGTTTAAAACAGTAAAAAAAGTTTAAGAATTTCTGTATATCATATATAATATTTAGATTATTGTGTAGGAATATATAGTTTTTAGAGGATGGAGGTGCCAGAAACAGTATACTAATAAACAGTTCGCGAACACAAACTCTAAAATTTTTTTTACGTATTTAGGACTATTTTAGTGTACTGTTCGTTTTGAATTTTTGAACAAAAATACAAAACAGTACACTATGTTTGGTACTTTACAGTTTGTTTTCGTTCACTGATTATACATTCAACAAGTGACAAATGTAATTCTTTCTATCTACATTCAAACAAAAATCTATCACTCAGACTATGGGAATACTTGATTATTGATTTCTCATAAAAAATTAATTTGTGAAGTCTTTACTCTATTGTTAATAGTCTACTGAAGGTTTCACTAGAAATTGTTACTTATTTAACTTTATAAAAATTTCAGATGTAAATAATGTTAAATTCATTCATATTTTTTTTTTTACTTATTCAGATGTGAATGTTATTGAAAAATGTAAGTATATTTCTGTTCAAATTTAATCATTTATTTTGTTAAATACTTAGTATTTAATCCTTCCAAAGACATTTTCTGCAATTTGTCTAAGTCTAATAAATATTACAGTCTAAGAAAATAATTTCGTAATATACTTAATAACTATTTGAAGGACCATTACCATTCAACTCAAATAAAATAATTCTTGCTAATTAATTACGTTAGAAAAGTAAATTGAAAGTAGAAGTAAATATGAAATGAATAATAAAAGGTACGATTTATCACAAGGGTATTAGTGTACTTAACCACTCTGGCAAATATTGATACAACGACTTACCTTGCAAATTCCATAAAGAAGGATAACACTGAGGATAATCATGGACATTTGTGTGCCGATAATGGCAAAATATGCAATCTGTACACCTGAAAGAATAAAATAAAACAAATGAAATATAAATAACATACCAAGCCGAGTAGTTTTATGTGAAAACGTGTGTGAATATCTAGAGGAATAGCAAATATCCAAGCCACAATAAGTATCTCCATAAATATTCCCATATATGTTTGTTTATTAGATTAAATATAATTGTACGGTTGGGTCTGTGTGTGAGTGCTTCTGACTATAATGTTTGATGTTTAACACTGGTACATACTAATGTCCTTGCCTGCTGCGATAATGAATAATGGTACACTGTGTAGGTTGAAGTTAAATTGACATTCGGATAATATATTGCCAACATAATCCTTTATGTGGTCAAAGAAAGGATAACACAAAGCAAATATAAAAGAAAAAACGAACTCAAATAGAAATTAAATTGAATGGAGATAAAGGCTAAAATATAGGAACGTGCATACTTTTGGGACATATGACTTTTGTGATACTGTCAAAATATTAAGAAGCCAAGGGCATAAGTAGTAAAGGTCTAACACCCAACAACATTAAAGTTTGCTTTCAGATTTTCGAGTGTAGAATATAATTGTTAAATTTACGAGTTCGTTGCCAATTGTTTGCTTTGTCATTTTATCCTTTCGATTTTGGTATTGTTTAAGGACTTCATTTGGCAATTTTGTGAGTTTTTATTGGTCTACAGTTAATAGTTGGATGTGTGCAGTTTAATTGTTTTCCTATACGTGATTTGTATGTTGAAAACGTGGCTACCCATTTGGTAACTTTTGGACTGATTACGGATATGTGACTTTATTTATTTATTGTGCAAATAATCTTTAAATTTTTTTGTGTTTCAACAAGTCGATATTTGAATAAGTAATATTATTATATATAGAAAATCTGACATTTAAATTACTCCATTGTCATAAGTATAAAGTATAATGAGTGCTCAAAATCAGCAACTGTGTAACATGAATAGTATATGGTATATAGTAAGTTGTGGTAAAAGGCATTTTATAATTTCATTTAAAGAAATCATTACTGTTATATTAAACATATACGTAACTTCTCAATAGAAGTACACTTAATTCACTTAAAATATAAATATGTATATACCAGTTCTGTACGATTACATAATTATAGTGCTACATTAAAGCTTTAAAGTAATATTTTGTTGGCTTTATTTATGATACTAACATAATGAAAACTGTTTACACATTATTAAAGTGCAGTAAATACTCATTTTTTGTCCAAATATCATGAAAATTGGGTAATACCAAAGAGGAAGTTTAACTTCATTGGCGTATGTATTGACAGTAATAATCTAACTAGAAACATCAATTTTGAATCTATTTAAAAGCACATTTTTTTTAGCAATGCTATTTTCTTAGGAATGCACATCATATGTAATTGCCTCTGACTTCAAAATTTGATTCACTGCTTTGTTTTTGGGTTATTCATGTTTATGGTGTTTTTTTTTCTGACAAGAGGACTATTTGACTTTCACCCCTTCAGTAAGTATATATGAATCCATGTACCGATCTTACAATAATATCCAAAGAATGCAATGACGTGTTGACATAATACCCAACCCTTTCAAAATCTGTCTATATATCTAGGAGATCCTCTTCATAACGCTTTGAACTCATCACAGAAAATTCCTTCTTTTTCATTGTTTTAGAACTTATAACACTGTGGTTATCACTGTAACCCAGAAATTAGTTATCTGAATATCATGAAATTTTATCACGTATCGTTTGAAGGATACGATTTCTCAGGAATTAAATGGTGATGAAAACAATGTTGCCATATAAGCATAAGCTGGACCAAAGACTTATTAAGTGAGGTAATAAATGGGGCTAAAAATTTATTTTTTGGCTTAAGTACTATTTTTAAATATTTTTCAAAGTCTTTAGCAAGTCAATTTAAGATTATTTAAAAACTTTTAAATGTTTGCTAACGCTTTATAATAATTATAATTGAAAATTATTAAATTAACTTCAGTAGTTAACTTACCATAATAAACATCTTCGAGTTCATTAGATTTTCTTATGTTGACATTGATACGCCACGAATATATTAAAACGATTAAAAGTGAAATATTCTGAAAATAAAATTACAAAGTTTTTAATTTAATTAAAAGGAATACTTACTCTCTTATAATAAACTCTAATAAAAGCTAAAAATATACATAATATGTTTATAATGTTATCTATTCTAAACCATAATTTGTCGTGGTTTTATTCGCTCGTAATTGTATGCAAAGGAGCGTAGTCGACTATTTTGTAGTATCCACGTTTCCACATATCCACACCACACATAGTAAAAAGTAATAAACTGTAATAAACCAAATCATATTAAATAAACACGTTAATTAACCGATAAAATGCGGTAAACATAAAAACAAACCGAAAACGTATAAAACAATTCCCAACAAGTTTTATACACCGCCCATTAATTTTCATATCAAATAGCGTAGAAAGTGGAAAATGTCAAAAGTTTCATATTGTAGCGCTTGCTATCCTTGCAAAATAATCCTTTTTAAAATTATTATTTGCAGGAATATAAAAACGCTTCGCTGCTGCATACAAAACATGCTTTTATTTTAATGAACTTGTAATTTTGTGAAAATGTTTTTGTCAAATCTGCACACTCCACTCCTCTACACTCCTTCCGGAAAAGTACAAATTTCATACCATATCAAGTGCTAATTACTACCAAACAAGCTTAGTAGACATATATATCCAGAGAAGCTCTGTGTTTGCTAAAAGTGCAGTTAAAATTCTAAAGTGCTCGTTTTAATAAAGCAAAATGTTAACATTTTATTTTTTGGTTTTATGGTTCGCTGAAATTCACAGCACGAATTTCACATTAACATAAATTAAAACACATAATGAGCACTTGTACGCTTTGTAAATGTATCAATAAATGTGTTATATTACTCTAGTCCAGGGCGACTAATTGCAAGTCCTACTAAAACATTTCCAGTTTTTAAACATTTTTATAATTTTTTATTTAGTCTAAAACTAAATCTAGGCAGAATTTATATCTTTACCAGTATTTTTGTCTTTTTTTGGCCTTTATTTTAAGTTTGAGGTTGGATTGTCGGAACTATTATTATTTCTTAGACGCTTCGTTGTAATGACCTATTTTCAGTATTCAGTGAAACTTTTTCCGTAAAACTATGTGCCGATATATATTAGTTTGGTTCTTCTAATATCATACTTAAAAAATACAAGTTTTTATAAACAGTTGTTATGAATATTGTGGATATGAAGCTTTTATTTATACATAAGTAGCTGCTAACAACTTTATATTAAATTTAATTTATCAATTTAATTATGATTAAAGAAACTAATTTCTTAATAGAAAAAATATAAAAAACTGTAATAGAGAGGTTTTTAAACATTAACTAATTAAACGAAATAATGTTTTATTTATTTTTAATTGACTTAAGTTTTAGCAGACCATATTATTGTTTCAAGTATTGCCAGAAACCTTATTCTTTTTTTGTGGTTTTGTCGGTACCAGGTTCAATGCTATATGCACTATCAGAACGACCGTTAATATGTAGTATTCGGACTTAAACACCCCATTTTCGGAACGACTTGTTTTCCCTCGGAACCGCTTTTGTATTACTATGAGGAGAATTCTTTTATGTTAGCACTTCTAGCTATGCTTTTGTAATTTTCGATCTACGTCCAGAACTCCACGTTTTTACCACATTTTCTTGATGTCTGCACTATTTATTAGATTAGTTTCTGATTCTCCTCTCTAGATCTAATTTCGTTGCTTTGCGGACTTGAATCACATATGACTGTATCGTTCTCCAGCTCTCTGGGTTCGTTCTAATTTTCTCTACTATATTTTCGTGATTTATTGGTCCAATCTGGGTTATTATCTCTTCTCTAAATGTGAGTCACTTATTATTTGAATTAATCTAAGTGTCAACATCTAAGTGATATAGTTATTTGTGTCTCCCAATTACCATTTCGGAGTGTTATTTTGAGGTAATTAATCGTTTTTTGGGTCGTCAGCATATAATTATATACACGAGTCTCTCTTTCCGTATTTCTATGCCTTCGAGTTAATAGTAATACCTCCGTTCTATTAGTAGGCAGTTGTAAGCCATACTTGCTTAACCAGTCCTGTACTCTCAACATTACTTGTGCGTTGTTTCTTTCCACTAATTGAGTTTCGCGGCCGGTAACTTATTAACCGAGAACAAAAACCTAATTTTGTTGCTCTAAATTATTACTATTCAAAAATCATTTTATTACTAAAATTATTTGTTGTTGGTATTTTTATTTCAAATTTTGCATCTTTAAGGTTCGATATATCTAGAACCTATGTAAATTGACAAACGTCAAGCTAGAGTAAAAAATTTTCAAACTAGTCGTCTATTCACCTAAGAAACTGTAATAATGTAGATTAATGAAATTTTTATGTTTTGAACTTTAAATAAAAATATTTTTAGTTTATTTATTTATAACAATATTTAAACAAACAAAATTACTGTTTTTATTTAAATATTCTATATTATAAAATAATATAAAACAAAACTCGAACTGAAGTCCGGCAAATCAACAAGTACATTAGGTTGTTCGTGGTCACCTGGTGTGATCTATCGAGCAAATCACATGATCACAGGAATTAAAAATATGTAAACATATTTGTTAGGATTAGGATGTGGGTAGATGATGGTGGTGTGAGAGGATGGTTTAAGAGCAACATGGATTGGGATAAGTGTGATTCTAAATAAAGTCAACCTGGGCCAGGGAGAAACCCTGCGATTGTAATTAAGTGTAGTCCTAGCGATATTATATCAACAATTAAGATCGATACTGGACTTAAATATTCGGTTTTTGTTTTTGAAAAAATAAATATAAACAAAATAAAAATTTTTTTT
>NC_051846.1:85397654-85408041 GCF_002237135.1 Teleopsis dalmanni
TTGAAAAACGGTGGTTCAATTTGTTGAAAAAATACAAGGTAAAAGGAATTTGTTCTCAATACAACAGAATAATAATACTTTATTTTTTAGCGTCTCAAAAATCTACCAATAGGTAGAGGCGGCGAAGGCGCTGACACGGCAATAAATTGGTCCATTTATGTCCAACTTAATGAATATTGCAATCAGATTCACAATTTCAATTCGCCATTAGTAATTAATAGTGAAGAGGGTAGTCTAGGACTTGATACTGCATCCACATCATGGAATGCATTATCAGTTAGTTCCTCCAGCCGGAGAACAACATGGCAAGATTTCATTGCCTCGATTTTAAAGACGGACGAGGAGGAGAGTAGCACGGGCTGCTTTTACTCAGTATATTACGTTTTCCTTACAAGTACCATTGTCCGACTCTAAATAATAGACCGTTTAGTTGAAAGATAGCTTTAATTAATAATAAGATAGCTTGCAAGTTATTTTAACAACTTTTATACATTTATACATAGCTTTAATTAATAATAAGATAGCTTGTAATTTATTTTGGTAAATAATTTTAAATAAATTTTTTGATTTTAATTTGAATTTTAAAATATCTTTTTAAATCTTATATTTATATATATATAAAACAAAAAATTTTAATTTACAAACTATTTAAACTATTTAATAAAATAGGAATTTTTAAAAAAATTTGAAGTCTAAACTTCAATTACATCTGAATGTTGTTTGCAATTTCATCGCGCATAACTGCAGCAGCAATGTCTTCGTCTTCAATCAGAACTTCCTCATATTTCAAGTCCTCTAAGACTTCATCAATTTCAAATCCATCATTCAGACATATATTATGCATTACGCATGCTACAGCTACTGTTTGAACACAGTGTTCAAGATTTAACCTAAGAACCTTGTCAAAAATTGAGCGCCAACGCATTTTCAATGCAGCAAATGTAGATTCAATAACAGTACGAGCCTTACTATGAAGCTCGTTAAATTTCTTTTGTCTTGCTGTTAACGGCTGCAATCTTTTATATGGAGTGAGAATTGCAATCGGATTAGTCCGGCAACAATATGCACTATCGCCTAACAGGTAGTAGCCTGGTGGAGGAAAATTTCGCAAATTAAATAATTCACTGCTTTTTAAAACCTGCTCATCATGCATCGATCCTGGGAAACCAACACAAATTGATAAAAATTCCTTACTACTGGAACATACAGCTTGTAAATTGATGGATGTAAAGGACATTCGGTTCATGTATTGGTCACGAAGTAGTGTGGGTACATCTATTGGTATATGTGTTCCATCTATGGCACCTAATGCACGATTGAAAATTGTAGTGCCGGCTCGTTGGTTAAATTTTGTGCAAATGCCTTCAAACTCACTTTCAGCTGGATATTTTATTACCGATGATTTTAGGGAAAGGAACCCTTTCAAGCATTTGTGCACAATATCTCTAACAGTGTATCTGGAAATTCCAAATGAAGCTCCCGTTACACGATAGCTTGCACCGCAACCAAGCCAATACAAAAATACAGTAATAATAAACCGGTCACTCCATCCTTTTTCAGTATTTATAAACCTTGCACCGTAATTGAAAACTCTTTCTAATGCTATTACTGTAAGTCTTAAATGTTTTCTTATGATTACATTATCTTTTTTCACAACAGCTCGAAATATTTCGGAAGAATATCCACTTTGGCATAAGAGCCCGTGCTAAATAGTCAAACTGATCATTTATATTATTAACTGAAATTACTTTGTAATTACCTCTGGATATTCTTCCAAGAATCTGTTTATCATTATCTTACGACGATTATTTAATTGAATTAATTCGAAAAATCGCTTAAATAAAAATGCTTCGTCGACTTGTATGTTCTCCGCCATCGTAAAATATGTAAACAAAGTAATGAAAACAAAATGTATTCACAGCTGATATTAACTGTCAGAATGCAGCTCGCATACTTTTTTGAACAATGTTGCTAAAACAATGTTGTTGCAGTGCAAAAAAAAACCCAAATAAAATCCCTTTTAGTTTAGCATGAAATTAGAACAACTCACTCTAATGAGGGAATGAGGGAAATTCTAAGTTGTGCCGATAATGTAGTGATGTGTCGATACGTGTTGATAAATGGCTAAATGTGTGGAGTGCAAAAAATCCCAAAAAATCTCCCATTTGGTTTAGCATCACCTTAGCCTAACTCGCACACGACCTAATTTTAATAATAAATTGAATTATGATGATTAATTTATTGTAATAAATGAAAATAATCATAATACAAGCTACATCTTAAAACAATTCTCTTCTTAACAATTAATATTACTTTTAAATTTATATTAAAATATTGTAAGGGAGTGTGCGAGTTGGAGTAAATTAAGGTAAAGTAATTCAAATAAATATATATTTTTTTACTTATTGCAGTTATTTTTTATTTTTGGTTAAAAGTTTTAAAATTTATTTATTTATATATTCAACATCTTAAAAAATTGTCACAATGGTTATACCCAATTTACCTGATTTTTATTTAATTTACCCTACACGAAGTTCTGGTTAATACCAACATTCCCTGCCTTACCCATATATTTTACTATTTCCCTCAATTTACCTCAATTTAACTCGCACACGGCTTAAATACATTTGTACCATATGTTGCAAAAAATTTTATTCATACTGTACAATGCATATGATTTTGACATTTAAGCGCACGTGAATTATTCCCTTGAATGCCGGCAACTGTTGCTGTTGTTGCAAAGCAATTTATTGCGAAAATTATTTAAATAAAGTTTCATTAATAATATTGTTTTAAATAATGGAAACTGAAACAGAGAAACCACAGGAAATTAATATACCAGATGAAAACCCGAGTGAAGAAGCGCATAAAGACACAGAAGCGCAAAGCTTTGATGAGTTTTCGTACTTGCAACGCAATGAATTCACCTCAGAAATCTATAAGATTGAAGTCAGAAATTTGGGTTATTTCGGCATTGGAGTAAGTTAACATATTTCAATAAAAAAATTAATTATTAACATTTAAATACAGGAATTCAAAAAGTTGATTAAGACGAAATTGCAGTTGGACATGACAAAAATAAAATCGCCCAAAAGAAAAGATTTTGCTTTTGTTTGCTTCCGCAGTGAAGAGCAACAAAAACGTGCCATTGAATTGCTTAACGGCTACAGGTGGAAAGGTAAAGAGCTACAAGCAATCGTAAGTACTATGAGAAATATAAATAAATGTTATTCATTATTATTGCTATGAGTTTAGATAGCCAAAGCATCTGCAGATCCTTTGATGAAACGCCGTAATATGGAACAAAAAGATGGCAACATCAAACGTGTACGCACATCAGCAGATGCAATTTGTCCATTAGCTTCATTAACCTATGAGGAACAGCTGAAGCATAAACATAATGAAATGGATGAGCTATTACAGAAGTTTCTTAATAAACTAAAATACACAAATTCTCAATTTAGACAGCATTCCGAAGCATTTGAATTTAAAGGCGTACAGCCTTCGCCACAAACCACTGGCTATCGTAATAAAAATGAGTTCACTGTTGGCAAAAATGCTGATGGTGAAATTGTTGTTGGTTTTCGTTTGGGTAGTTACGCTGATGGCTCCACTGAAGTGTCAGAAGTGCACAATTTGCCGCACATACCAGAAACTGCAAAGTGGGCGGCAAATAGTTTTCAAGATTTTGTTAGGAAATCAAAATTTTTGCCATTTAAACCAGAAACAAATTCAGGACACTTCCGACAAGTTATGGTGCGCACTTCAACTAAAACGGATGAAATTATGATTGTGCCAGGACTGTATACGTCAAACTTAACGGAAGAGGAGTTAAATGAACTGAAAATGGAACTTAAAAATTTCTATGAGAGTGCACAGAATGAAAAGGGTTACAAATGTACTTCACTTTATTATCAAGATGTCAAACATAGACAGGCTGGACAATATGTGTCACCTGTTGAATATATTTCAGGCACTAAATTCATAACAGATGAAATACATAACTTAAAATTTCAAATAAGTCCTTTGGCATTCTTTCAAATTAATACCGAAGGTGCTAATGTTTTATATCAGCAAGCGATAGATTTAGCGGCACCAACCCCACAAACAACTGTTCTGGATATTTGTTGTGGTACGGGTACCATAGCTTTGGCATTTGCAAAACATTGTAAGCAAGTTTTGGGAGTTGAAATTATTGAAGATGCTATACGCGATGCAGAAACGAATGCCAAAAATAATGGCATTGGAAACTGTAAATTTTATGTGGGAAATGCTGATGACTATATACAGTCTATGGTGCGAGAGGTCGTTTATGGTAATGCGCCCGGTGATAAATTGGATCTTGTAGCCGTAGTTGATCCACCTAGAGCTGGTTTACGTATGTCTTATTAATTAGATTATTTATATATTGTTTCATTAATTCATTTATATTATTTAGATAATCGTTCTATTGCTGCCCTCAGAGCCGCATCGACTATAAACCGCATTGTGTACATATCTTGTAACCCCATGCACGCTCAAAAGAACTGGATTGAACTTGGTCGACCGCAGTCGAAACAATATAAAAGCAATCCATTCTTCCCTAAAACTGCAATAGCTGTTGATATGTTCCCCCACACTACACACACTGAATTAATCATACTTTTCGAAAGAGTAAAAGGTGAAGAGGTAACAGAGAGTAAAAGTGAAATTGATAGTTCTGAAAAAACTGAAAATAAACAAACTGAGAGTGTTGATGCAGCAGTTTCCGATGTCTCCAATGCAGCCCCAACAACCATAAATATTGATAAAGCAGATGCTATTGAAGATACCGCAGTTTCCAATGTCTCCAATGCGGCCCCATCAACCATAAATATTGATAAAGCGGATGCTATTGAAAATACAGTAGAAGAGAATAAAGTTGAAGAAAAATCTATGTTAGTTGAATGAGTTTGTCACAAATATTTGGAAATGTTACGTATTTAGATCCATATTTTATACTCTTTTTTTTTGTTTTTATTTTAAATACTTGTGAATTTTTTTATACTATTTCTAATGTTAAGATTCGTGTTTAAATATTAATATTGAAGTGATGCCTTTATATATATTAAAAATTTTTTCTTATAATTATATACACAGATCTTTTAGATAGATTTTTTTCTATTTCTAATATTGCTTAGCTATTTAATGTTATTTCAAATACTGTTATTTTTATGTAAATTTGTTTTAGATCACAAAGTAAAACCTTTATATATTTATTGAAAAAATGTTCCTTTAAATTAAACTATTATTTCCATTTGATACAAAATGTGCTTAAAGCCTATTGATTAAGTAATTTTAGAATCTACTCATTTGTATAAATTTTTTTTAAATTGAATAAAATTTTGTAAAACTCTTTCATTGATTGTTTATTTGAAATTAACTTTTGTGGATTAAAATTTCTTTCAATATTAACAACATTGGCGGTTACAATAACTCCGCCCTACAGATTTCTATTGATTGAATTTGTAGGTTGCTTAATTTAATTAAAGAATTTAAAATACTAATTGTAAATTAGCATAATCAACGTCTATTCATTCAAGTTTTCCTTATGTACCACAAAGAATGACGTTCCAATACTTTAATATACGTTATAGGGCCCTCACTTCGTTGCTGTTGTCCTTCTCCCCAAAATTGAAATGGCAAGCAGGCATATATAAGAATGAAAAAATTTCCAGTATCGGATTCAACGGTAAACATGAGAAGGTATAAGATAGGAATAAAGAAAGAAACTGGTGGAAATGTTGAAGGATCAATAAGTCAGAGCCATAAATTAATAGAGTATTCATCAATTTACAATATTATGTCTGAAACATAAATAACTGTGAGTTATTTAGTATTGGGTTTCATCATCATCATCATTGTGGCCCCATGCTTCTCCTAGGAGTTAAAGGATTAATCAATATATCATCATCATTAGTGGCGCAACAATCTTAGTTGAATGTTGGCTTCTCTATTATTTGTGGTATTTCTGTGCTGTCTTTATGTAGTCTAAAAAGAGGGGGTTCAGTTCTAAACTGTGCAGTTCAATGGTATTAGTTCTGAGATAGCTTCTGATTATAATGACATAAGTTTTCATGGTACAACTATATAAATCAGGATTGGCATTTATAGTGATTTGAGTTTTTTTTGGGCGGATATAAGATGCATCCTATCATCATAACTTACGAATATAGATACATATGTATATCTAAGAATGGTTCACACAATTACGATACAGTCACAATTACAGGTACCTTTCAGTCAAAACGGGACTATTAAGTGCAATTATACTGTACTCAAATATCAATACGCGTGGTAGTCTTAACAGTTCTATCTATAATATGGATTAATGGCATGGTTATTTGCGAGGGGATAAATTGCATGAGCTTGGCATTTTACTTCGCTAGAAAATTTGAAGTCCACATTCCCGATCGGAACCAAATGTTGTCGTGTAGTACACTTACGAAGATCAATTAAAGAGTTAATCAAAAAGTTTACAATTTATTCCTCTTAATAGATATTTTTGGAACTTATGTACGGAGTAAAACTTTCCAAAACTCTTAAAAGTTTTATCATTAACCGCACGGGGTGGTATGCAGATCTTAGATCAGTCATTGAATAATCACGAAGCTTATGTGTAAAACACAAACTAATCAGTGAGATGGGTGGGACACTGCAGATTTATAGAAAATGCGAGTACTTATATGACAGAGATACATGACACCTCGTTGAATCGTCAATCAGTGAAAGTCAATCTGTTTGGGTAGGTATTTCTGAATCTCACTTGCGATAATTTTGCAATCGTACCAGTCTGCATGTCTCCTATTATTTAAATTAAACTGAGCTGGAAATTATTTGTACGTAATGGACTCACCCAACATGTCGTCTGCATGGTTCATTGTCTCAATCACTTTCAATTAAATTAAATATTTTATTTGCCTCCATGCAGTTAGTTCCCCTTATAAAGATTATTTTTTCATGACTTAAATAAATTATTTGTGTTGACTTTTACAATCATTGCACTTTTCTTCACCCTCCAAGGAATGGTGACTAAGTGCTCTTCTTTTTGTGGGATTTGTAGTTGAGACTTTGAGGGACTTACGTATTATTAACATATGACTGCTGTATTTGACTGAACAACTTTTTTAATCACATTAATTCCTAAATAAAATAAAATAAATAATTTTTAAATATTTTTTTATATTTAATTTCTTGATTTTGTATTTCGAACAACAAAGAAGGTCTATTCTATCTAAATTTAGATGGTCTATTTTTGCTAATTAAATAAATGAGTATTTATTTATATTAATATACATAATGCCATATTTCTGTTATTCTTTTATATTGGGCTTTCTTTTGAAATTGATAAAAAAACCGATAACGTAATTTACAATAAACAATAAAATTTTTATTAAAACCCCATCGGGTCTTTGAGATATGGGTGTACTGTAAGTACGCGACACTTGTGATAGATTAATTTTAATCGTTTTGTTTTGTTTTTATTGAAAAGTGGGGATTTTAAGTGTTTAGATTCGAGAAGAAAATATGTGATAAGCCGGTACTTGACCAATTTATATTTTTTAAAATCTATAAAAAATATTTTTTATTATACTATTACAAGTGTTTATAGAGAGGTATTTTATAGAAATTTTTATAATTCTTAAAGTACTTGTAGTTTATTCTATTATTTTTTATAGAAAATAAGTATTTTGTCGCTGTTAATGTTGTCATTATTGAATTTTTTTATCCTCACATTAATTAATAATAGTTAAGTTAATAAAACTAACTGTGGTTTATGCGTTAACTCTCAAAATACCACAACTAGTGATACTGATAAAATAAATGAACTGTTCAGACTAACAGAGCGTGTGCTTCTCAGGTGTTAGTATTTCCATTGTTGTTATTATTGTGTGCTAATCCACGCACTACATAAGTTGGAATATGGATAGGTGCTGCTAGTGTGAGTAAGTATGAATTGACAGTGGTGCGATTTTAATTGAAGTCAACCTGGGTAAAGGTGGAAAAACTTCACTCCAATAAGAAGGAGTCCAAGATCGATTGGACTCAAGTTAATGTTTGCAAGAGCCATGAAAACAGATTAGGGGTTAGAGCTGCAGTTAGGGTACATATTGAGAATTGATGCATTTATGCATGACAAGTTACAGTTTAGTACATATATACCTATATCATGATCTTAATTAAGCTAGGATAATTTTTGCTGCACATGGAAAACGTCGTTCGTTTCAGAAGATATTAGATGTAGAGCTATTGAGAACTTTGCCAGCGTATTCTCAAAGAGTGTATTTATATGAAGGGCTGTTAGTTCACATTTATCGACGAGTGACATCCTGGTGTCGAGTTCAACAACCAAGTGCCATTACACATTCCCAAAAGGAACTATACCAGCATTTCCTTTTGGGGATATCTGTTCCCAATTGTGAGATTGAAATATTTAAATTATTAAAAAAAAATCTATCAAGAAATGGTTTGGCAATAGGCTAGGGCCATGGTGTCATGGACAACATATGTTTGTATGTGTGTGCGTATTATACTCATACATTGGCATGTATCTATGGGGGATTTAGGCTTTCCGAAATAAATTTATTTTCTACATTATGTATTTACATATAATTCATTATTAAGGGATCATGACTGTTTAATGAGATTAACATTTTTTTAAATTGCTGAAGTTATTAGAAAACTCCATCCGAAGTCAAGTTCTTGATATGGGCTTTCAAAAATACTTACATACATAGACAACAATGTATATATATATGCATATAATATATAATATATATGCTATGTAGCATATAATAATATATGCTATGTATATATATACATGTAATGTTATCATTAGTGTAATTATTCAATAATAAAAAAAGCCATAAATTTGATTTCTTATAAATCATTTTTCATATCAACCGGGAATGGCCAAATTTAATATAATTTTATAAAATTTTCACTTAGCAACAGAATTTTAAAATTTCCTCGTTTATCAGTAAGCAAAAATTACAAAAAAAAATTATATTATAAATTATATTAAAAAAAATGAATTTATTTAAAAAAAATTTATTTTGTTTTTCTTCTTCTTCTTCTTCTTCTTGAGTTAGTGCTATTACGCACTTTTACTCTATAATGACTGGGGGGTTAATCACTACCCCACACTAGGCTTTAACTAGGCTAAAAAATCATATCATTTATTTGTCTTTTAGTTGATGACGGACCTTAAATCAGCATATCTTCCTGAGAGTCCAGAAGTGGACTTGAGGATTGTTATGGCGGGGTTAAGTAGCGTATCAACTTTAGTGAATAATTTTAAAGCTCTGTCTCTGATATATTTTTTCACTGAGTCAATCCTAAGATCTCTATGTATGTCCGTAGATCTAATGTACCATGGAATCTTAAACAGTTTTCTTAAGGCCAGGTTTTGAGCTATCTGTAATTGCTTTAAGGTGGTATTTGAGGCTTTGCTATATGTAACACATCCGTACAGAAGTGCAGGTCTAATTACTTGCGTATAAAGTAACTTTCTGTTTTTAAAGTTGAAGTGATAATTATTAAATAGCGGCTTTAATAAATGTAGAATCTTAGAGCAGCTATTCCGTTTGTATTTCAAATGTTTAAGCCAATTGAACCGTTTGTCAAAAGTGACCCCCAGATATTTTATGTTATCCTCCCACCGTATCTCCGTGTCGCAAACGCTCACTCTTGGAGGATGCTGTCTTCTTTTTCGAGTTATAAATATAGCCTTGGTTTTTTTTGTTTTGAAAAATTATCTAAATTTACTTGTTTACATTTTCATTAAAATTTTAAGTTGTGAAAATATTCCTAAAAAACATTTATTTAAATAAAATTAAAAAATTAATTTATTTACCATTTTTTACATATAAAATCGAATTACAAGTTCATATTTTTCTTCAAAACAACTTTCAGCGATAAAACAAAAACAACGCAAAATATTTTGTTTTTGTTTACATTTTCCGCAACTGTAAACAGAAATAGCAAAGCTCAACGGACTTACATGGTAACAAAGGCTTTTTTATTTAAAAGCAAAAACAAAATGCGCTACATTACAAAAAATACAACATGAAACGTGACTGACAACGACAACATATGTATGTATGTATTTTCTAATAAGTTACAACGTACAAATTGTAAACAAGATAAGCACAGCTAAGTAAAAGCTTTGTTTTTGTAATAGTTTTATTTTTATTTTCTAAACTTACAAACACATGATTATGGCAACAACAACAACAGAAACGATTTACAATTCAACACGTGCGTAAGAAAGCATAAGAAAGCGTTTTGTTTTTGTTATGAATATTGAATACAGAGCACGCAACTGTCGGGCAGAGTGCAGCAGACAGAAATATTTTTATAAAAATAT
>NC_051846.1:85408141-85419124 GCF_002237135.1 Teleopsis dalmanni
AAATATATGTATTATATATAATTTATGTATATAAAATGTATAAAATAAATAAGATAATATAATAATGTATATAATAACATATAAAATGAAATAAATAAATAAATAATATATAATATTCATAATATTTATAATTATTTTACAAATCTTAAAAAAATTATAGTAAAAGATTTATTTAAATATATATTTATCAAATATTTATTAAGTATATATTTTAGTAAATTTCTTTATTCAAATTTTATTTCAATCTAAATATACATATAAAAATCATGTTTTTTTTTTGGAAAACGGCTTTAGAGTATTTCAAAATATTTGTATATAATTTTCTGTTATAATAGCAGAGTAACGTAACAAAGCACTCACTGCTCATAACATTTTGCTAACATCACATAATTACACTGCTAAATTTATGTACAAGCACTGTAAAATAAATAAAGATAAATTTAACGAAAATTATTTTTCGTTACAATGTTTTCTATGCAACGAAGGAAAATAATTTCCCCTTTTTAGATAAAAATGTTGTCGAAATGTTAACATAATTTGCGTTACGGTTAAACGCACTTTTTAACCTTCAAATGTCTTCGTCGTACAATTCCCAGTTCGGTTGAGTTTATCTTTGCACATTACAACGAAAGACGCATGACTCAAAGTCAGACTAATGAAACGAATTTCACATTGTAATGTTGCTAAAGGATTTCCTAGCTCTATACTCTAGTTGTGGCGCTCATAAACGATATGGCACGCACTTCACTGCTCTGAGATGGACACAACGAATGGAATAGAACATTACAATCATGACTTGCGCATAGCCGCAACATATGTTAACATAATGAGTACATGACTAATGCGAAAGTAACTAGCGACACAGAGTATCGCACAAGAGTCACTAGACTACAAACAGAAATTTAACCAAAACAGTATCTCGGCATGCGTTTGTTTTGTTTCGTTAAGTTACTTTGTGTTTAGTTGCGCTCACACTCTGTCTAAGCACTACGCTCAGTGACTCTCTCATTTATGCTCTCTCTTCATGGCTCTCCGCTCAATTAAATGCAAACTGCTGCAAGCATGAATGGCAAAGAAGCACATAAGCTATTCGCTAACTCACTTTTACTACCTGCTCATAGGCTGCGTATGTTGGGTTCGTTGAGTGTATCTTGCAGTTTGTTTTCGATTGAGTAACTAAACGAAACTTTCTGTGTTTTTGTTTATTTGGTTTCTTAAGAACACAAATTTTTGCCTGCTCGCATGCTGCCTCAAGATACACAAAAATTCATGAATTTAGTCTTTAAACGTCGTTTGCTGTTTGTAATCGCCAAGAAATTCGAGCGGATCATTTCCATACGCGGACATTTAACACGCGCGAGATACAACTAACGAATGTGAAATAATTTCTATTAAATTTGCAACTAAAGATATATCTTGCAAAAATTATATATTGTGTTTTTATTGAAGTTGTATTGAAAAATATTTTTGGAAACTGATAAGAATTTTTTATGTTAACGATTTTCAAAATAACAAATTGTTTTCTGCCTCATTTCGGTGGTAAAGCAAATGGAAAGAAAACAAAAACATAATAAATATTCCTTGAGGAGAATTCCGAACTCAAGTGAAACGTGTGCTATTCTTTAAATTTAAACCATAAATAATGCATTAGAAGTTTTTACCAACAAAAATCAATTTTGAAACGATACGCTGTAGTCAATCTGAAGAAGGCTACTTCTTGTGTGCGGTACATTTGTGGAAACTAAAATAAAATTTCTAGGGAAAATTAAAAATTTAACCAATTTAAATCGTTTTCAATTTTATTTATACAAAAATCGTGCAATAATCAAAATAAATACGGGATACAAATAAATAAATCCTGCAATCCGATTCATAGTTGTGTAGAAAAGTTACCCTAAAACGTAAAGAAATTTACGGCACTTGACCTGACTCCTCGCTGGCCAAGTAAAACGGATTAAACCAAATGTAAAAACAGGCAGACGAGAAGCCACAGTGTCGTCCACGTTAACTCAAGGAACGCAAACGGCAAGGAATCGCATATGCTTACATACGCTCGCTAACCAATTCCAGCTAAAGGCATTTTGAATATATTTTATTGCTTAGCTGCAGGACAGGCACACACGGCACGGAAAAAAGGCAATTCCCATTTTGCTACCCACACAACAAGGCAACAACAAGTCCACAACAACAGACCTCAGCAGAACTCCAAGAAGGAAACCAGCTTCGAATACCTATACCAGCTTGGAGCAAGCACGGGCCAGGAAGCATTGCAGAAGACGTTATGCAAATGTCTCATGGGGGTTTGAACAAAAAGTGAAGATATAAAATTTATAAGTCAAGATTGCGCCAAAGTCATAAAAGTAGAAAGCAAAGAAAAGTTGTAATAAAATATGTTGTTTCAGTCGAAAACGTGCTGAAACGTGCAAAGTGCAGTAAAGCAAACCGTAAAAATCATAAAATCAAAAAGTGCAGTGAAAATCAATAGAAGTAAAAAATTATTGTAAAGTACAAAAATAAAGTAGTATTAAATGAAAATGTGTTAAATTGAAAATAAAACATTGATTGGTGGCTTGAAAAAATTTAAAGGAATTTAAATAAATTTACTTACCAATGACGCAGCTTGGCGAATAAACGGACGACAGTGGGTGTATGAAAGCTAGCCGATAGGAGCCTGTCTTAAAATTGGCTTGTAACGGAACTAGCAAATTACTAGCTTAGTTTAATTCATCTAAGGCTTAAATTATTTTTCAACTTTGACCGGTTCTTCTAAAAACCATCAAAATTAAGTTCTCAAAGCAAAATCATCACGCATACCGTCACACCGAAAACATCTACGACGGTGGCACCGACACTGACGACGACGAATGTCCATTGGAAGCAAATATGAATCCATATGAGTATGAAAGCACCCTGGATTGTCGAGATGATAATCGTGGTCCTGGACCCGGTTCATTGAGACAACAACAGCAACAACAACAGCAGCAGCAGCAACAACAACATACACTACAATCACAACATAATACGTTGCAGCATCAGAATCAACAAAATTTACAATTGCAACAGCAGCAGCAACAGCAACCGTCACATTACGACTACGAGTATCAACATTTACCGCATCGTCCTCCAAATGATGCAAATTCTACAGCGTCGCGCACACATGGCAGACAAGGCAAGTGCAACCAAAATGTTTTCAGCAATTTTCCAAATTTCCCAAAATAAGAAAAATCTTCTTCCTGCTGCCTGTCGCTCCACTATTTTTACATACTCGTACTATGCCATAGTTTTGTGGTATAGTATTTTCTGCTCATTTCGTGTATTTTGGGTTCAGTTCAGTTTCAGTTTGTTGAGGTACGGATATCAGAGTCGGTGTTGGTTGGTTGGTTGGTAGAATGCTAGGTTGGTAGGTTGGTGTCTGTGCACCAAAATTAATTAAATTTTCTTTTGTTCGTATTTGAGATTTTTCCACTGCAGCTGGAAAGGATGAGAACAAAGATTTTCATGTGTGAAAATACTTGTGCCTGCTCACATTTTTGTCAGCTTGTTTTCCTTATTTTTGTTCTTTAATATTTCATGTGTGTTTTGTGTCATTTTAAATTTTGTTTTAAAACAGAAAATAAGTTTTGGTTTAAGTGCTTGTTGCTTATGTAGTAAAAGATGTAGATACAAATGAAACTCACCGAGCAGAAAAGTGATACTCGCATTCGTACTCGTACTACAAATAATGAGGACAATGAGGAAGTATCTGCACATTTTCATGATATGTAATTTATGCAAGAAACAAATGTTTACTGCATTTTTATAATTTACATCACTTTTATTTTTTTTTTTATTTGTTTTTTTTTTTTGTAAAACTTCATTAAAAGTATAATCAAAATTTTTGCTATTTAGTGACAGTAGATAAAATTTTAAAAACAGTTTGCATATAAGAACAGAATTTACATAATTGCAGGAAGCATTTTTTAAATTCCTTTTTATTCTGATATAAATGATTTACATATCTATGTTGACTTATAAAGTTAATTTTATAATTTAAATTGCATTTAATTTCAAGAAATTTATTTTAGAGTGTAACCTCATAAGTTTATATAATATACGAATTTATATAAATCAGATAGTTGATAGGGAATTCATTCCAATATATATATTTTTATCACAATATAGGTTATTAAAAGGTGCCAAGTTATCGTAGGCATTATATTAAAAAAGCTTAAACCTTTACGTACTTGTGATTTTATTTTAATTTACTAATATTTTTTTAAAAATATATTAATCTATATCATATACATCATATATGTCTATCAAGAGATATCGAATTTTATTTTGTAAAATAAGAAATCACATATTAATTAAACTTTAAAATAATTTTTAAACAGCTGTTATATTATAAAATAACGCTCCACAAGGAGATAAAGGAATTTAGAAGAAAATTTAAAAATAATACATTACATTAGTATTGTCTTTTATACATTGTGACCGAAAGGTTTCCGGAAATTTTAAATAAAACGCAAAATTCTTAATCTTCATCAATATTTATTTTTATCTCCTTCAAAATATGCTCCATTAGAAAGCGATACACAAATGCCAACGTTTCTTCCAATCATCAAAACATTTTTTATAGGCGCTTTCCGGTATGGCTTTGAGTTCCCTCTGCGAATTCTGTTTTACGTCTTCTATGGATTCAAAACGCGTTCCTCTGAGTGGTAATTTGAGGTTGGGAAACAGGAAAAAGTCACACGGTGCAAGATCAGGTGAATACGGTGGCTGTTCGATGGTATTTATTGAATGTTTGGCCTTAAAATCGTTGATAATGTTGGAACAAATTGAGGTGAATCGGAACAAGCCGGGCGTTGACACGTCGCATACACAAATTGTCCACCAAAATCAAACGAGCCATCTCACGACCGATGCCTAGCTCTCGTGCTATCTCTCTAACACTCACATGAGGATTTTTGAACACGATTTCCTTTGCCTTTTCAATGTTTTCGTCGGTGGTAGAGGTCGAAGGTCGTCCAGAACGCGGCATGTCTTCGACGGTCGTACGACAGTCCTGAAAGGCTTTGTACCACTCATAAACTTGAGTTTTCGATAAAACTGATTCCCCATAAGCCTTTTGTAGCATTCGCAACGATTCTGCACACGAAATTTCGTTCGAAAAACAAAATTTGATGCAAACTCTTTGTTCAATATTTTTTTCCATTGTTTTTTTCGCAACGCACTACTGAGGTGAACTGGTTTCAACAGCTGCCGTAAACGAACTGTCCGACAATCGCGCTCATTTTTCGCATATAATTAAGGACAAGTGCTGCCAAACGACAATAAACTTAAAATATCGAAAAATATACAGCGCGCGAATTTTAAATGAGAATTTCCGAAAGCTTTTCGGTCACAATGTATTATTTGTATACTTCTTTCAGAATTATGTCTTATAATTTATTCATTTCCCAATTCCAATTAATATATATATATTTTTATAGTAACGAACAGCCCATCTACTTATTTAATCCTTCAGCTCCATTTATTATTCAAAACCGTTAAAGTTTTTTGCTCTTAGTATATAAAATAGCTAAATAACATATTTTTTGAAATTGCAAAATTAAGATGTTACTTAGACAACAAATATATGCTTAATTATTATAATATGTTATATTATATTATATTATATTATTATATATACCTTTAAGGATTATCCTTTAAGGATTATTATGACAAATCCACTTTAGTTCCAGAGGCGCATAGCATTTAAAAATGCCATTATGTCTATTGGAGAGATAATGATAAGTGGATAGATAGTTGATATGCACCAAAGTCTTAGTCTGGCAAGACTATCACAATGACATCAATTTATATTAACATAATATATATAAAAATTATCACATTATTATTTAATTTAATTATTGTGTTTATAAATATATATGTAAAAAATATATTTATTTTTATAATATTATTTGCACAATATATGCACGAGTTTTTTTTATGAAAATCACCACGTTTATTTATTTTATGTTTATTTATTTAAATAAATTATTTCTATTAAATTTAATATATAAAATGAATAATAACTATACTAAATTCTTAAAATGTATTATTTTCTAAATCGAAATTCTTTTCTTAGTACTAAGATTTTTTATTAGCAATGCACAACACAATATTGCTTTAAATAAATTAATTAATTTAATTAATTAATAGTTTCTTTGCTATAATGAAATTCATAACTTCATTAATGATTATGTAGATACTAATGACTCTTAAAATTAAAATTAATCATAATTATAATTATATTATTATTTAATCTTAATTTAGAGTACACAAATTTCTTCTTAGTATTAATTTAATCTGAATTCCTGAAAGATTTGATTGCTATTACTAAGTTTAAATTAATTCAACAAATTTGTTAGTTTGTTGCAGTTTTAAAGATAGTTTAACTTTTTTCTTAAAGCCTAGAACAAACATTAATTGGGTTCTGGAGCCGCAGCGGAGCAGTGCGATCTTAGCAGACCTTTTGTTCTAAATTCTAGAAAATATATTTAAAAAAAATTAAATTTTTTATAATAAAATAAGATATTCTGATTGATTTATTATAAAAGTCTATTATATACAAAAAATGAATTACGTTAGTAAATATAAAGCACATAGCAAACCATTTGAATAGAAGCCTTATAAAGATGTTAAACAAAGTTTCTTACTAATAAATAATTTTTATAATAAAATAAAATATTCTTCTCTGATAAGTTTATTAGGTAGGGTTTTTATAGAAAAATATTAATTATGTTAGTATAAATAAAATATTTACACAATTTTAACTGGTTTTAGTTTATTTCAACTATAATCTTAATAAAATATAATCAAGTCAGTAATTTAGTTCATTGTTCTATTATATACTTATAATTAAGTTATACTAAATACTACATTAAATTATGTTTAGAAGTAAAGAATATAACAAAAATTTAGTTTTTTGGCTTCATTTAGTGCAGTTAATGTCAGTATATAATAATTTATGAATAAACTCGCTTCAGTATGCATTCATTACTATCATAAATAAAATTTATTAGAATTAATAAATGAAATAATAAAAATATTAATTAACGATATATACACTCCATACCTTCAGATAAATTCATATCATTAATAAATAATTATCTCTGGTCTAATGCTTTAATTGAAGCTCAAATTTTTAAAGTTAAAGGTAGCAACTAAATATTTAACACATTTTTATAAATACATATATTAAATGTAGTTTATATTTTTGCTTTATTTGAGTTTATAGAAATGTATAATAATTTTAGCTTTATAAAAAGTAACTGTGAAGTATTGGTATCTGCACTTCCTTAATAAAAATTAGTTCACGTAATTCGAACAATTTAATAACCAGCATAAAGATACAAAGTATAAAGTAATTAAACTCTTCATTATAGAAATAAGTTTAATATAGTGCATATAATAAAATTTTTAACTTAAAAAGTTAATGTGTTATAAATAAAAGATTGAAAAATAAAGTATGAAATAAATTATTGATCTTAGTTTGTCATAAATATGCACGATATTTATGTTTTATTTATACAACTAATAAATATAAATATAACAAAATTAAAAGAATTATTAAAAATTTTTATTTAACCCTAAAGTTAGGATATAAAAAAAAATATTTACCAACGGTATTTTAAGGTAACTTTTAATAAATCGATTAACTCTTCAAGTACATACGTCTATATTAAAATAAATTTATTTCCTTTTAACCTACAATACTTTTAAATCAAAAATAGTAATTATATTTTAGAATTATTTTAACAATTGTGACTTCAGCGAATTACAGAAATATTTCTATTTAAAAGTCACTTAAATATTTAAAATATCTTGATAAAAACCTTAAAATGGACTGTAAAATAGGAATAAAATTTATTTTAGAAAACGGAATATTTCATTAAAATTTTGAAAAGTCTTTTAAATATGTACAATAAAAACATTATTGCCAAAAGTTGTTTCTATAGATTGAGTACAGATTAAGTCTATATATAAATAATAAAAAAACATAATTTGTTTTTTCTTGTAATTAAATATAGATAAATAATATTACAGAAGCTAAAATATTTTTAAAAATTTAATAATATAACTTTTTGGTCAAATCCATATTCTATTTTCCTAAGAATTTTTTTATTTCACTATTTTTGAATAGTTGGGACGAATATGTAGAAATACGAATTCTGCTGTTCAAAAAATTACTAGAAATGACATGAAACATTACTACAGTGTATTATTATAATAAAAATAGAATATGATATATTTAATATATTTATATATTTAATATATATTTCAATATAAATATTAACAAACTTTTTTCTTGGAATTATTATTACAATCTAAATAAATATAGTATATAGTTTAAAATAAAATAAAACAGCAATGAGATAATTGTTAATTATCTTATAATAACACAAGGAGAGCTTTTTAAACATACATTTAATATTAATATAAACAACTAGTCAAAGATAAAACATTTGGTAAATAATTTTTCTATTTTTATAATATATATAAATAATTGTATAATAACCTGATATGTAAAGCATGCCATCAAATATATCAAGTTCTATAAGGCTAAGTATATATTTTTTGTTTTGGCGTTTTTTCCGGTGACTAGCCTTCACCATGTCTGGATATTATCATTAGTCAATACACCGTGGGCCTGGATCAATAACCATGTAAGTGGTTATGATGCCATGACTGTGGCAAAATAGACAAATCCAAGTTTATAGCTTTTAATCAATATGTGATTATATATCAACTTTATTTTATTTTTGTTTGTTTTATTAATACATATATCTTCTAAAACAATTTTTGTTTTGTAAACTTCAGTAAAAGAGATTGCCATCATCCTTCTTAATTATATTTTATATATTTTAGTACATATATGCTTAATAGGCTTTTCTGGTCTAATATTTTCGTTAAATTTTGATATGTGCTTAGTAGGCTTTATAGGTCTAATATTTTTTCAGGGATTAATTTGTTGGTGTTATTATTTTGTTGTTGACTCTTCACATATAACAAATAGGTCTCTATATTTATTCACACTTTCAATTCATTCATATTTCAATAGTCTCATGTATCCCAACTTTTTTCTTTGTGTCTTTTTGCTTATAAATTAAACAAATATATTCACTAATATTTGCTAAAATTCTAATTTTAGTATTTTAATATATGTCTTAATCATTGATTGTAATTTATTTTTTCTACTTCCTTTATATAACAATATTTTAATATAAAATTTCCTTTCGCTTAAGCTGAAAAATTAATTTTTAAATGCATTCTAATTATTTTTATTTAAACTGAAGTCTTTTTTCTTCTCACTAGTTCAATTTTCCTTTTGGTATTTCCTTGAAAAATATTTAATATCTCTCCACATTTCCCATTGCCCACTTCTCTGAAGGATCTGTTGAAAAATTGACTTAATATATTTTCTTTCTAACAAATTGCAGCTTATCTTGTTCAAAAAAATTTTTATAATTTTTTGCATAAATTAACTAAAATCCTTAAAAATCCAGTCAAAAATCGCTTCCAACTCAATAATTTCTTAACTAAGTTGAAAAAGGAGCACAACACATAACAGAAAAAGCGAAAAAAAACACAATATTATGAGAAACAACAATAAAAAGTATCCCTTAAATCTGACAATTAAGCCGCTCATGCCAACTTTGAGGAATAAATTAGCCTTCGCGTTAATTCAACTGTTATTATATTTTGAGCGCTGTGTTATTCTTATTGTTGTTGTTGGTGTTGTTGTTGTTTGAGTATGTTTGAGTATGTTTGTTGTTGTTGCTTTTTAATATAATTTTTTGTGCTTTTAAATATGATTTTTCCAGTTGAGTAATTTTTCAAAACGACCAACAGTCTAATAGTAACAAAGTAACAACAACGACTATAACAACAACAACTACTACAACAACAGAGCAAATGAGAATTACAAAAACAAAGGCCAAAAATATGAACGAAGCAATCCTGTGTAAAATTGTGCCACAGCCACAATTCCTAGGGCTCATTATGACACTACAAAGTGGTGAAAAAAATAAAAAAAAAATATGAAAAAATAGTAGTTAAAGGGAAAGACGTAAAATATAAAGTCAAACATTTTATTATTTGCTTTATTAATAAAACAACAACACTGGAAAATGGGAAATGATGAAAAAGGAGCAGGAAAAAAACCGAACAGAAAACACAAATGATGAAATTATGAATTTTCATCAAACGACACGTTTGTACAGGGTGCGGCAGCGAAAGCGCGAGAAACAGGCAAAGCAGGATTTTTGCCATTGCAAATGAAACATTTTTGCAGAGACTTTGCTACGATATCCTTTTGTTATAATTTGAAAATCCTGTAAGAAAGTACGCCGGCGGGTTCTTTGCATTTCACATGGCGGCGCAACAGTGACAATACAACAATTGTGTCGAGTGCCCCTTTTTGTCATTAAAGGCATTCGCAAAAAAAAATTCCCTTACAAAAAAACGGAATTATTTGCTAACATAAGAAACGGCGAAATTGAAACAGGCGCGGACAGACGACAAGCGACAGGACAGCCGCTGGTGTCCTTTGTCGCATTTTAAAGTAGCCAGGATTACTAAATTTTTTATTTTGTGTGCGTTTGGAAAACCGGGCAACAGGCTTAAATTCTGCGTTCCTCGCAAATACTTCAATCACTAAATTCTGTTATACGATTCTTTGTCCAGGAACAGTTCCGTTTTTTTTTAGTTTTCTGTTGTATATCCTTTATTATTTAAAAAAAAAAAAAAAGGTTTACAAATCATTACAATTAAAGAGGTTCACATTCTTGCGTTGTATTTGTTGCTTTTGTCCTAAGTTTTTCATTTATTTTTTATTTTTCATTTTCTTATTTTTATTTTACGTTTAAATTAAATTGAGTCCTGCAAATGTTACATTAAAAGTTGTCTTCTTCTTTTATTTCTTCGAAAAGCGGATTTTCCATTCAAAGTCAATCT